>NC_045546.1:84444660-84489660 GCF_009769535.1 Thamnophis elegans
AGAGCCAGCGTTGTCCAAAGATGTCTCCATGGTCATGTGGCCAGCATGATTAAACGCTGAAGGCGCATGGAACACTGTTACCTTCCCACCAAAAGTGGTTTCTATTTTTCTACTTGGTTTCGAACTGCTAGGTTGGCAGAAGCTGGGAGAAGTAACAGGAGCTCACTCCGTTACATGGCACTAGGGATTCAAACTGCCAAACTGCCAACCTTTCTGATCAATAAGCTCAGCATCTTAGCCGCTGAGCCACCACATCCCCGACAAAGTGAATTACTTTGTAGTTTTTTAGATTCAACTAGAATTTTAGTAATGATTGAACTCCTGATGACTACCTGGACTGGTCTTTTAGGTTTTTTTTTTTTTGTGAGATTTTCAGAAGTGGTTTCTTGTTGCCTTTTTCCTAAACTGGAGAGAGAGAGAACAGACTCAACGTCTCTCAGATGACTTTGTGACTAAATTGGAACTAGCAGTCATAGCGTCCCATTTTCTAGTCTGATGCTTCAACCACTACACCGAACTGGTCATAAATGTTTCACAAATATTATTTTATATAGTCCCTTTCTTTGCAAATTGTTTCTAGAATTCAGAAGTAACACTTAGATTAAATCCCACTGAAAATAATGGGTTTACAATAGTTGCTATAATTTGTTGTTCCACTAAGTATTAATGCACTTTTCATGAATATGCTTAGAATAGTCCTCCTTATTAAACAACATTAACTATTGTGAAATACACCAGAAAAGTAGTAGATGGATTATAAAAAATGAAAGAATTTAACAAAATACCAGGTTAATTTTTAAGTAAGTAAGTAAGTTTGAATGTTGAATGCCGAATGTTATTTTATTTATATGCCGCCCTTTTCTCCCGAAGGGGACTCAGGGCGGCTCACAACTCAAACCAGGGAAGGGGGATACAAACAAAAAATTAAAAACGACACAAACCAATACATAATTTAAAACACACGACAGTCATACCATTCAAGACGGGGGCAACAATTCTTTAGCCCCAGGCCTGTCGGAACAGCCAGGTTTTAAGGGCTTTGCGGAAGGCCCGGAGGGTAAGTAAGTAAGTAAGTAAGTAAGTAAATTATTTTAGTTTAGTTTAGTTATTATTTTAGTTATCAAAAACAATCATGACATCTTAATCCTAAATATGAAATAGTCCCTTGAAATTTTTTTTAAAAATGGCAAAATTTAATACTAAGATGAAACTGAGAGCCAGTTTGGTGTAGTTGTTAAGGCACCAAGCTAGAAATCAGGAGACCATGAGTTCTAATCCAATCTTGAGCACAAAACCAACTGGTGACTTTGAACAAGTCATTCTCTCAGTCCTGGGTAGGAGGTAATGGCTAATTACTTTTGAAAAACCTTGCCAAGAAAATTGCAAAGAATTGTCTGGGCAATCTCCAAGAATTGAACGTGATTGAATGCAAGAGGGAAAAAAGATTAAAGTACAGATGAGCAGATGAACTAATGCAGGCATTTTGTAGTACTTCTGCCATCTTCTCCCAAAATAAAATAGGTTTAAAAATGAAGTGATCTGATTTCCTATAGTTCAAAAATTATGCGATATTCAACCATGAGATAATGAACTTGATACTTCTTTTCAGAAAAAAAAAATCAACTATAAGCCTCATTATACATATTTTTTTTTGTAAATGTTTTTTTCCCCCTTTTTATTTGCTTGTCTGAACACAGGGATTTTTTTTTACTTCCTCCTCCTATTCCTACTTTGATATCCTTCTCCTGAGAAAGGTTCCTAATCTTATTAAATTTCTTTCTACGTTGTTATAAATTCATTTCATAGGCTATCCATTTAAGCAACTAGTCCTTTGTATTTTGCCTTGAAATCAGCGGGGGATATAAGAGTTGGCTCTTTGAGTGTTATTGCTTCCCTTAAGATGGGTTGGAAATCTAAGTAACCACAGAGGAAAGCTGATGATGTTGTAAAAAGGCTTCCCTCTGTGCAGTTACAGAAATGATGGCGCCCAGATAGGCCAATACTACTGAATACAGAACCCTTTCCATGTGACAAGACGCACCCAAATGTAGATTCTCATTTCATTATTATCAATTGAAAAATAGACATTCAAAACCAGTAATTAAACGTCAGTCCAGTAAAATATATTCCATGATATTCTTGTCGTTATAATGAAATGTGAAGCTGTACATATTTAGGATATTTCTCTTTCTATCGAGAGAAACTATTTATTTATTCGCTCATCTGCATTAGCGGTAACCAATTGAAAAAGCATGGAAGCATGAGGAAGATAAGCAACAATGAACATCACTATCTAAAGTGAGTGTCATTATATCCAAGGTATAATGTCTGAAAGTCCACATTGCATCAAGCTCATTAGTAAGTTTAAGCTGTGAAATAAATTGTTAACATGGCATGGCATGAAGCTGGCGTTGTTCTGAAGTCGGTGCTCCTGAAAGCAAAATCACTCTGACCTGGCATTTAGTTTAGTTTTTAGTTTAGTTTTAGTTTTATTGAACACTTATAGGCCGCCCTTTTCCCTGAGGGGACTCAGGGCGGCTTACAATAATGAGGGAGGGGAGTGCAAGACAAGACAAAAGAAAATGTGAGTAAAAATTAACAATAAAAGCACAACATTCACTCAGCATTCGGGCGGGGAGAGAGTAGAGTCCTATCCCCAGGCCTGACGGGATAGCCAGATCTTGAGGGCCGTGCGGAAGGCCTGGACGGTGGTGAGGGTGCGAATCTCCACGGGGAGATTGTTCCATAGCGTTGGAGCTGCAACTGAGAAGGCTCTCCTCCGCGTAGTCGCCAGTCGGCACTGACTGGCGGATGGAATTCGGAGGAGGCCTACCCTGTGCGATCTGATGGGACGTTATTAATTCAATAACTTTTGTTATTTGCTGACCTAGGAAAATATTATTTTGTGCCCAGAGCCCTGAGAAAAATAGGACAGCAACAGACATTTCCTGAAAGAGTCTAGTCCTTGTTTCACAATGGTTGCTACAAAATTTGGCTGCCAATTTTCAGTAGGATTTAGCGTGAATTTCCTGCCAAATCTACAGAGTCTTACACTTATTTATTAATTTTACTTTGATGCTAGATTAATTCATTAATTTTTCATTAATTTAGTACTATTTAAGCTTAGACTAGAATTTGCCCACTGCTGGATTCCAACAGGTTGTGCAGATGAGAGAGGACATTGATTGATTGATTGATTGATTGATTGAGGAATCAAAGTTCTGTAAATATTATTCTAATCACAATAATAGAGGTTTCAGTGATGTTCAGGTTCAAGGTGGAATGTTTTCCAATATAAAGCTTGGTTGAATAATAGTGACTAATAACATTGAAAGAATTTTATCAGATAAATCGCAGTTACTTCGTCATTTTAATGGGAACCTTTTGGGAATGTTCAGCTTTGTGAATCTCTTTTTTTCCAAAGTCTATTTTTGCTGTGCAAACACAGTGTATATCACAACATACAAAGAATAGGATTGGGATATCTGAATGCAGTCCAAGAAGAAGGCGAAGAAAAAAAAAAGAAAAATCAGTTAAATTCCAGTGAATAATGCTAATTTATACTGAGCCTGTTCTAAGATATACAACAGATATCAGTCCCTGATTTCTTTTCAAACAAGATGCTATGAATCCACTGTGGCATGAATAAATATGTAGTTAATGCCAGCTACTGTCCATTAAAAATGTGTTTTGCTGAACAATTGTGTACAGAAATGTGCAAAATAGGACAGCTGCATAAAACAATGTGTACATTAGGGAAATTTGCATCTAGATGTATGTATGCAAAATCCTTGTGTTAATGAGCCATAAATACAAAAATGCTGATGTTTTCTCTCATTTTTTTGTTTGAATATCTTCCTTATTAATTGGAACTGGATTCATTCATACCATAACAACTCTAGTCAGATCATAGGTTTATCTAATACTGGTAACTATGAACAAATCTAAATAATAATTGTTGGGAAGTTTCAACTTAAGATGTCGTTCTCATCCAGGATACTTCAGATATTTTTCAATAGAACTTTTGGGTCATGGAATATTATGCACGAAAAGACAGTTTTCCATAAGTAAACTTCAATTTAATCTGTCACTAATTAAACTTCAGTTTAATCTGTCACTTCATCATGATTCCATTCCATTACTCTATTGCACATAGCCACACCAAGACAGAGAAACTAGTGATGGGATTCAGCTGGTTCGCACCTATTCGGGAGAACCGGTTGTTAACTTTCTAAGCAGTTCAAAGAACCGGTTGTTGGAAGAAATCTCTTTGTTTTTTCCCACTTTACAGGACTAATCCTGTAAGGAAACATTCTAGTGTTGTTTCTAGCCTAGTCTTTATTGCCATGCTTACAGAAACTGCCTCTCTGGTTAACCCTTATGACATTGTAACAGCTAAGGCAAAGCACGCCCATTGATGTGCGTGACGTTGAGTTGTCCACGCCCACCCAGTCACATGACCACTGAGCCCCATCTACCCGGCTGGTCATTAGGGCAGAGAACCGGTTGTTAAGTTATTTGAATCTCACCACTGAGAGAAACACACCTGTGTCTGTGCAGCCTAACTACTGCACCAAGGTGGTGCAGTGGTTAGGGTGCAGTACTGCAGGCCACTTCAGCTGGCTGCTATCTGCAGTTCGGGGGTTCAAATCTCACCGGCTCAAGGTTGACTCAGCCTTCCATCCTTCCGAGGTGGGTGAAATGAGGACCCGGATTGTTGGGGGCGATATGCTGACTCTGTAAACCGCTTAGAGGGCTGAAAGCCCTATGAAGCGGTATATAAGTCTAACTGCTATTGCTATTAATTTCTGTCTCTATATTTATCATCTCTGTTTCTGTCTGTATACCTATATTTCTATCTCTAGCTTAACATAATAGTTTTCATATTTATGGTGCTGGGCAATATTCTTTTACCAGTGGAATATGAAAGCAGAGCAAAATATCTGAAACACAACCCCAAGTTAATATTAGTTCCCATAAAATAGAAAAGAACCATAAATAAGGTGTTAGGATAATTAAGCACCTAAAGATTAAAACAGAATCAACTGCAAGATTCCAACTTTGGAAGTAGGCCATTTCCCTTGCAGCAAATCATGTGCTACTGACTGAATGTTTCTTCTCTCAATTTTTGTAGGAATCAGCACAAACCTGCCAGGTACTTTATTTCTCCCTAACATATTGTGCTATTTAAAAAATAACTTATTTTACAAGCTCATGAGCTAAAAGGAATTGTTGTTTCATATTAAAAAAAATCTAAAAACAAATTCAGTTTTAAAAAAATTTCATATTTAGGTTAATAATAATAATAATAATAATAATGCTGATGAAACTGTTGATCACATACTCAGCTGCTGTAAAAAATCACGCAGACTGATAAATTGCGGCACAATTCAGTAGCACAAATGATCCATTGGAATTTGTGCAAAAATTATAATATTAAAACAGCAACAAGCTGGTGGGAACATCAGCCTGAAAGAGTCACCGAAAATCAGATGGTCAAGATCTTGTGGGATTTCCGTATACAAACCGACAAAATACTGGCGCATAATACACCAGACATCACACTGGTTGAGAAAAATAAGGTCACAATCATAGACATCACAATACCAGGTGATTAACAGGGTCGCCGAGAAGGAACATGAAAAAATCGCAAAATACCAGGACTTAAAAATCAAATTCAACGACTATGGCACAAACCAGCAGTGGTCATTCCAGTGGTAATCGGCACACTGGGTGCTATTCCAAAAGCACTGGAATTACATTTGAAACAGTTAAAAATTGACCAAATCACCATCAGTCAAATGCAAAAAGCCGCACTGCTTGGATCTGCACGCATATTACGAAAATACGTTATGACGTCCTAGGCCCCTGGGTGGGGCCCGACTAGTAACCAATGCCAAATCCGGCGAAACAACTGGCCGCTGTGATACAATTGTATAATAATAATAATAATTAAAATGCAATGTACAGATATTGAATGCATCAAAATATGCTGCGGATAAAACTAAAAAAGCGATCAAATTACTTGCAAATTAAGCTCAATGAAACTCTTCCCTCATAAAAGCAATAATAGGATGGGCAATTCCCACTCCCTCATTGTGCCGTCTCCCTGGCTGTCCATTCTTCATAAAATGAAGGGAGGAAAATGTTCATGAAGTCTTTTGGGTGAAATCTCAGAAGCCCAAGAGACTGTACGTTTCTGGAGTAATGATCGTACAATGAAAAAACATTCATATATCAACTTGTAAGTATGGTAATTAAAATTCTTGAACATGCCCAAGACAATTGCTATCAATAATTCTTTTCTTTTGAAAACAATCCCAAAAGGTATTTCTTTCTTTCTTTTTTTAATCAAATGGAGTAAGAAATTATTGCTGGATTTCATTCCTAGCACTCCTGGCCTGGAAATAGCTAACTTAGAAAAGAAAATCTTTCCAAGTTTACAATTTTAGGGAAATAGTAACTTCCAAAAATTGGTTTCTTGAGCAGAGGCTGTCCAGTTAACCAGATAACAGTAATATGCACTTTAAAGGATCGAGGCAGGAACGACGCGAGAGCCAGGACTTCCAAACAAGAACAGTTTATTCAAGAAGCGAGAGCTGACAGCGATTCAAAAATAACAATTCCGCGCCAAGGTATTTATACAACTTAGTTAAACAGGGGAACCAATGGAAGGCCGGGTAGCGTCTAGCAACTGCTGATGCAGTACCCTGGCCAATCAGGTTGGCTCGGTCGGCTAGCAACAGGCTATGCTGCGCCTCAGCCAATCAGGGCGCAGCCTAGACTGTTGCTGGCCTCCCGGTCGTAAGTGGAGGATTTTATGAATCCTCAACATGCACTAAAAAACCACAAACATTTGATCAAAAGTGGTGCCTCACCAGCAAACAGGCTGAGTGAGGGAAGTCTAGTACAAAGTAACCTACACTCTTATGTCAAAGGACATGCAAATACAACAATATCATAGTTGCCAAAGTGAAATCAGGCTATCACCAAACTTAAATGTTTCACCAGTAACCTTTAGCATTCAAGATTACCTCTAACTATTTAGAACTTACATTTATGTTTTTCAGAACTAACTTAATATTCTCCTATTCACAGTTTGCCTAGCACCATTTTTAAGTTCTATAACAATTAGAAGGAAGCCGAATATCACGGTTCACCGACAAAAGGGCGACCGACAAAAGCGTGACCGACAAAAGCGTGACCGACAAAAGCGTGACCGACTAAACTGTGGTGACAAAACCGCAAGTTCTAAACCATGGACAAATGAGCGCTGAAGCACGCCGACAACAGTGCACCAACAGAAGCGTGCTCTAACCCTAACCCTAACCCTAACCCTAACCCTAACCCTAAACCTAAACCTAACTCTAAACCTGAACCTTACCTTAACTTAAATCGTGCTTCTGTCGGCGCACTTTTCTCATGTGCACATTTGTCGGGTCACGGAATATCACAACATAAGAATTCCAGTGAACATTCTATTTTAATTATTTATAGAAAAATCTAAGCAGGCAAATTTCTGGTTCATATTCTTGAACTTTCTGGGATGTTCAGAAGAGAAGGTTTGCCTGTGTTGTGAAACTAGAGCCAACAAATAGTTTTAGAACATAATTCATTTGGACTTGCTCCTAGTCAAGCAATAATAGGACCACAGATTCTATTTTTCTGGCTTTATTTTGGATACACCGCAAAATGATGAAGCATCTGCAATTACTTACAGTAAAACTCAGTACGTCTTTTTCAGAACGTTCTAAAATTTGCACTTTGGTTTGTGGATCAAAAAATCTCCAATTGAATGACTCAAAAAAACCTACCCAGCAGCATTTCAAGAATGCAAGGAATATTCAGAAATTTGTATGTCCACTTACAATTCATACCACTCACATGGGCATCAGAAACAGCTTGAGAGTTTATTGCATGAATTACTACCACCAATTAAAATGAACTCTGGATGCTTAACCTATCTAGATTTTTTTTGTTTAACGAGCCTGAATTCCAGAGAGAAATCAACTGAGGACAATATTCATTATTTTGTAGTGAAAAGTTGCAGTTCTAAAGGATTTGGGTTATTTATATTCACTAATATTGGGCTAGCTCTGCTTGGCAATTATGAGAGTTGTAATTTCAATATATTTGAAGGGCATAGGCCCGGGAAAAAAAACAATGCATAATTTCTTTGCCTGAAGAATTTTTAAAAATCCATACTACCCCTTAATATTCAACAATTTCACTGTCAGCTTCATGGAACTGAAGATTTATGCCATTTAAACTCCATGTTGCAGTTAATACAATAACCTTTACATTTTTATTATAGTTGGCTACTCTTTTGGAACAGAACATATTCTAGATTCTTAAAAGTCATCAGGAAAAAGTCACACTGAATTTTTTTGTAAATCTGTTACTGCCCTCAAAAGAATAATTTCTGTCTCCATATCATCACTTTTCAGGCAGTACTGTTGTGTCACTTAACTTTGTCATTTCAAATCAAAGGGGAAAAAAATCCTATAATTGTCAAGAAGCATCCATTTTTGTGGTCAGTAGAAGATCAGGTTGCTGAAATTCAGCAGTGAAACTATGGGGTAATGTTACAAGTTTTAATTGAAATAAGTGTGAAAATAGGTGTGTTAAGTTTCTGCTAGATTGATTACATCTATTTTCCATTTATGTCAAACACAATGGATACTAATAACAATAGGACGAACATTTGAAAACTATGATTTTTGATGGCAATTGCACTTGGTGGTCAAAATATTGTTTTAAAATATATTTGTTGATAATAGAAAGAAAAAAAAATCCACTTTTGATCATCTATGTAATATAGCCTCCTTAGTTTTATTCATTTGAGTAGAGTAAACTTTTTTTAAGAACTTCATGATCTACCCACAAAATTTCACTGAAGGTTTTTAGTCATTCATTGTCTTGAATAAAGGCACAGATTCTCTTTGGATCTCTCAGGTGCAGTGGTGGGATTCAGCCAGTTCGCACTTATTCGGGAGAACTGGTTGGTAACTTTCTAAGCAGTTCGGAGAACCGGTTGGGAAGAAATCTCCTTTTGCTTTTTTCCCACGTTACTGGGCTAATCCTGTAAGGAAGGCAGGAAGGAAACATTCTGGTGTTGTTTCTAGCCTCATCTTTATTGCCCTGCTTACAGAAACTGCCTCCCGGTTAACCCTTAACATAACAGCTAGATGAAGCGCCCATCGAGGTGAGGATGTTGTGTTGGCCACGCCCACCCAGTCACATGACCACCGAGCCCCACCTCCCCAGCTGGTCATTAGGGCAGAGAACCGGTTGTTAAATTCTTTGAATCCCACCACTGCTCAGGTGAATGTGTGGAAGTTAGAGAAAGGTTACTGTGGAACTTTGTGCGGTTTCATTCTCTCCCACAACTTCACAATGACAAAAGAGGCAGAGCTTTGTAGGAAAACTTCCCAATCTTGCTTGTGCACTGAAGTGGGAAGGACTATTTATGTAAGTATAATTGTCAATGAAATGTCAATGAAAATGTCAATTCAGTATGGAGGCCATTAGAAAGGCAAATCTGATGTTGAAAATTATTAGGAAAGAAAAAGCAACATAATATGTGTCAGCACTATTCTTTTTTTTAACATCTGTTCTTTCAAAGTGCCCTTCATAAGTGATCAAACCATAATAACACTCATTACTGATGCACTGGTGAATTAACTCCTCTCACATCTCTATTACTTTGCTCTTTTATTTTGCTTTGAGAAAACTGCAATTGTGATAATTATTATTTTAAAAAAAATATTCATTTTTGCACACTTTATTTTCCTGAGTTGAAGGTTCTGCAGCTTTCTTCCTCAAAAAGGTATCTCCTCCTTTCTCAGGTTTCACCCTGAATGTGACATAACATTCATTGTATCTGAACAATACAAGAGAGAACATTCAGAGATCCCACATGGAAGGAGTTATATCACAGAGGGTGTGGGATTACAATTTGTCTCCATGAGTCAATTTGCATGAAGAAGCACCACAATATACCCACTGAGGCGCCGAAGCAATTTTGTCTGTCCACTCCTGGAACTGGTTGAAGAGTCCTCAGAGGCAAAGGGATGCATTGACTTTGCTTTTAGAAATACAAGGTCAGATCCAAAACCCATCTAAGAAACAAGAGGGGATCTCTTTCAGCGGATACAAGTTTTATATTGTTCCAGGTAGAGTTCAACTAATCCACCAAATGAAGTGGGCAAAAGTCCCTTTAGCCACGACTTCCATCCTCTGCAATAACAGTCTAGAAAGATGAATAAGAATAATATCTTGCAGAATTCCCTGGGGTTATGCAATCTTACACCTGTACACAGAGGATAATTGTATACATATAATCTTTCCTTTCTACTGTACTGTTGTGAAGATTCATCAAATAAGACCCATTGGGTACTTCTTAACTGAATCCATAACAGGTGGAGCTTGTATCGTATTAAGACATTTCTATCAACATCCTGCTGCAAATGGCAAAGTTTTTAGTCCTTTAATTCATCATTAAACCTGTTGATGTTCAGAGGCACATATTTATGAATTGCAATTTATAGTAATTAATACCATTCCATAACCTTATTTTAACTTAACTTCCTTATTCGTATCTCCTGTTTCTTTCTTACATGAACGCGCATAGCATAGCATAGCATAGGACAGAATAGAACTGAGTGTCTTGGAGGTCTTCTAGTCCAGCTACCTGCTCAAATAGGAGAACATATACCATTTCAAATAAGTGACAGTCTAGTGTCTTCTTAAAAACTTCCAGTGTTCAAGTGCCCACAATTTCTGAAGGCAAGCTGTTCCACTGATTAATTGTCCTCATTGTTAGGAAGATTCTCCTTAATTCCAGATTGCTTCTTCTTTGGTTAGTTTCCATCCATTGTTTCTTGTCCTGCCCATTGATGCTTTGGAGAATAATAATTGACGCCCTTTTCTTTGTGGCAGCCCCTCAAATGCTGGAATACTGCTATCGTGTCACCCCTAATTCTTCTTTTCTTTAGACTAGCCAGACCCAAAACCTGAAGCTTTTCTTCATATGGTTTAGTCTCCAGATCTTTCATCATCTTAGTTGCTCTTCTCCGAACTTTTACTAAGTCTCATCATCTTTTTTTATAATATGGTGATCAAAATTGGTTGCAGTATGCCAGGTGTGGCCTTACTAGGGTTTTATAAAGTGGCATTAATATTTCACGTGATCTTGATTCTTTGTTTATACAAAATAGGATTGTATTAACTTTTTTGGCTGCTGCTGCACACTACTAGCTCATATTCAAGTGATCATCCACTAGGACTCCAAGGTCCCTCTCACAGTTACTGTTTTTGAAACAGGTCTCATCTAATCTGTACTTATCCCTTTGATTTTTCCTGTAAATCATCAAAATGTAAAACTTTGCTTTTCTCCACATTAAAATTCATTTTGTTGGATATGGCCCGTTGTTCAAATTTGTCAAGAACTTTCTGGATCCTGAGCTTGTCTTCTGGGGTGTTGGCTATTCCTGCAAGTTTAGTATCATCTGCAAATTTGATGAGTTACCCTTCTATTCCCTCATCTATGTCATTTAGGATAGGGTAGGGTAGGGTAGGGTAGATAGGATAGGTTAGCTGAGCTGAGCTAAAATAAGATAATATTATTGTCACTTTTCTGTGAACACACTGGCACAGATTAAAAAAATGAAATGCTGATCATCATACATATACATGCACATACATATACACATGTTATTTATACATACTATAGTCACACAGACACACACATCAAAGAGCACAGTGGAAAAAAGTGTCTTGAGAGTTAACAAGGTAGATACTATATAGCATAAATAGAATCTAGTTGTTTTACTTCAGATGCTGCAAAGTCTCCTCCCAGAAGGTAACAAAGAAAGCTGGCCATAGAGAGGATGTATAGCATATCAAACAATACCATAGACCCTGATCAAGCATTGCTTATGTGCTATGTCCCGGATAGAAGGAAGTGAACTTCCAATAATCATTTCTACTGTCCTCACCACTCTCTGCACAGCCTTCCTCTCCAAAATAGGAATACCCACAAACCACACAATAATCCAATACAACAGGATGCTTTAAATCCTCTCTCTGTAAGAAGTGTAAAGATAGGGGAAGGAAGATGTTCTCTTCTCATATGGTGCAGAAAATGCAGGAACTGCTGTGCATGCTTCAGCAGTGTCTCATTGTTGAGCTAACCTGCTTGTCAGCTGCACACCCAAAAACATGGTACTTCCAACCACCTCCACAGTTGAAAAACACAGAAGTATATGGCTGTCCCTGCCTTTTCTGATATGATACAGGATATCAATATGAGAGCAGAAGCACACTGATTTGTCCTGATTTAAAAGGGTAAACCTCGAGAACTTTTTAGACTTCCTGTCCATGAATTTGACTAAACATCATGTTCTCTAACCTGACATTTTTTCAAATAATATCCTGAAAGGGCTCGATGGTGGTGGTGAAAGACAGCATAAATTGATTTGAGAATCTGGGCTGTTAACATCTGACATGGCTGCTATTAATCTCTTCAGAGCTATTCCAGGTGGCTTCCAAAATTAACTAGTTATCCAGGATGTTTAACAAAACTGACAGCTAATTTTATAGACCCATTAGGGATCTATTTATAAATTACACTAATACTGTTAGCGCTCTAGATCTATAATAAGGAATGAAACCATCACTTTTCAGATTAACATAAAAGCCTGTGTTTTTTTTTCTTCGAATGGGTGGGATGGAGGAATTGGAGAATTAAAACATAACATTCTGGACAAGGCAATGGATGTAACACAGACATCAGACAGTAAATGTGAAATCATCTATTCACCAAAATTCAGCAATAAAGCATCCAAGGCTTTTAATTTCACTTTAATATCTTCTCAGTATGCAGAATTTACAAATATATAATACTTTGGGCAGTGATGGGTTACAATTTTTTTTACTACTGGTTTGGGTGTGGGAACAAGCATCTGGCCAGGTGGGCGGAGCTACTACCGGTTCACCGGATCTGGGCAGAACCGGGAACAACCCACCTTGACTTTGGGATATATTAAGGGAGAAGTTGAAAAGAAAACAATTCCCATTTTTTTAAATAAAAAAAAATATGCAGGACTTGAATTGACAAATTGCTAATTGGGAATTTTTAAATAAAGAGAGAGACTATAAATGGTCCAGTACTAATTTTACTGGCTTGGCAAAAATATCTTGAAGTAAGAAAATGTGACAACTTCTCACAAGTCATGCTGAAACTATCGATTAGCGGAACCAATGCTTCTGATATGTGTAAGAATTGAAAAAACAGACAAAAGGTCAGCTTTCTTTTCCAGTTTGCAATGCTGGACCCTATTCTGTTTATATCTTACCATGGAGCTTCACTTAGATTGACCAAAATTATTCTGAGAACATTCTGCACAGGGATATCTGGGTGGAAGTAATTTGCGATGGAGAAGCAATAGCCATAGTTGCAACATTTGAAGTCCATTAGTTACAACTGTCCCACTTTTCTTCCAGCACAGCTGCCATGACAAGACAAGGGAGGTAAACAGCCAGTGAATATAGAATTAAGCACTCCCAATCTCTCTCTTTCTATCACTCTCAAAGTTTCCTGTTCTGACTCCCCCCCCCACACCAACACACACTCTGAGCCAGAGATTGTATTGTATTGTATTGTATTTAATAGATTTATAGGCTGCCCAATCCCGCCCAATCCCGGAGATAAGTTATGGCATTTAATTAACAGACAGACAGGTCCTTGGCAGCAAACCGGCACAGACAAGCTTGGGCAGCAATAAACACAGATAACGCTTGGCAGCAATCCAGCCTGCCAAGCTCATAGTAATGACGTCTGGCATTCAATCCTGCATTGACTTCTGCAAAGAGGGGTGTGTGCACAAGGAGTCTTTTTATAGTCTGGAGAGGAGCCTAATGACCACCAGCTGAGCGCAATTACCTCCTGTAACTGCACAACTGTAGTAGCTCTTCAATGGCGTGCATCCAGGCATGTTCTCCAACTTTTAGTCAATGCGTTGACTTCTGCAAAAGGGACATGTGCACAAGCAGTCCTTTTTATAGTCTGGAGAAAAGCCTAATTACCACCAGCTGAGTGCAATTACCTCCTGTACTGTTCCTGACGCCTTTTAGCTCTTCAGTGCCGGGCATACAGGAACAACTCACTACTGGCATCCAGCTCACTCTCCCTTGTCTCCTACCCACTGGTCCAAGGCTCAGGCGCCTCCTGGTGGCCAACCAGCCTTTATGTGCCCTGCTCTGAATCGGAACCCTGTCCAGGGTTCTCCACATCCTCCAGAGCCGACTCATCGGGCCCCTCGCTGTCGGAGTCTGGTGGCAGCTCCAATGGCTCCTGCTGGGCCACAACAGCTTCCCAGGCCTATCTCTGAAAAACTACCTTATTTAAGAAAAAATATTTAATTTTGTGGCTAGTTACCTTCTGTTATTAATAGTAGACATCATTTATAACTAGTGTGCAAAATGTACTGGCATATATCAACAGCTTTGGTGCCAACATAAGGATAAAAAGCCTATCATATCAAGTTTTATATTTGTGCACATATTGCCAAAGCTGGAAATAAATAACAAAGGAGATAGATAATTATCGAAGCAGAGAATGTTGCATAAGAATTTTGATACTGAATAGAAGTATATTGGCTGATATAAATCTTTCATAAAGTCAGATATAAGCAAGCATCAATTCCGTAACAACAACAAAAAAACACTATCATGCTCACAGTTGTGTTTCTTGCTTTCTTGTTAATGAGGTATTTTTATGCATTCATTAGTTTGTATTCTATCATCCAGATCCATCCATATTTATTTTATCTTCGAAATAGAAGTAGCACACTAGGGACTTATTTGCTTAAAAGTCTACACTGAGTACTCAAGGATGCATCAATTTACTCCTCTTAAACTGAAATTATACCCAGGATACATGCCTAGCAAAACAAAACACCAAACCTTTATTCATCATTATAGCTTCTCCTCCCTGTAATAAAACGTCTAAGTAACAATTAGATCATGTTAATCTGAGATCAAATATAACAGATCCTCATCATTTTGTTCCTGCTTATTTTAACTTGTTAGAAGCTACAGTCCTGATCAAAAGATAGAAACAACAACGAAATATTTTAAGGTGTTATGGTAAAATGAACAACGTTAACTGAATGAATATTAATCTCAGAAATAAGAATATATTCTCTCAGCCTCAAATTCATTTTATAAAGCATGTGGACAAAAACAAAGATATGTAATATTAATCAATGATCTTAAGTGAGAGGTATTTTCCCAAATTCATGCTGACATTAAATGGTTTATATATTTATGAATTCTTAGCTTTTAGCACCCTAAATCCAGCCTGAAATGCTTCTGATGATCAAACTATTTATGATGGCAAATAAAGAACTACCGTTTAATGTAAAAGAGAATCTAGTCACATTTTCCTTTCTTTTCTTTCAAAATGTCTTTTAGTTTGGAAGTTAGGAATGGAGAAAAGGGATAAGAAAACTATAAACAAAATAAGCTTTTCCTCTGAAAATATAACAGTGTCAAAAAACAAAAAAAGCAAGCAAACAATGAAGTAGAGAGTCACAACAATAATCTGCTATTTGCAGTGAGCTGCAGTGGTGCAGTGGTTAGAATGCAGTACTGCAGGCTACTTCTGCTGCCTGACGGCTGCCTGAAATTTAGCAGATCATAATCTCACCAGGTTCTCATCAGCCTTCTGTCTTTCCAAGGTGGGTGAAATGAGGAACCAGATTGTTGGGGGCAATAAGCTGACTCTATAATAGCAGTTAGCAATAGCAGTTAGACTTATATACCGCTTCATAGGGCTTTCAGCCCTCTCTAAGCGGTTTACAGAGTCAGCATATTGCCCCCAACAACAATCCGGGTCCTCATTTCACCCACCTCGGAAGGATGGAAGGCTGAGTCAACCTTGAGCCGGTGAGTTTAGAACCGCTGAACTGCAGATAACAGTCAGCTGAAGTGGCCTGCAGTACTGCACCCTAACCACTGCGCCACCTCGGCTCCTTATAAACTGGTTAGAGAGGGCTGTAAAAGCACTGTGAAGTGGTATATAAGTCTATTGCTATTTGGAACATCAGTTCCAGTGGTGGGTTCCAAATCCGCTCCAACCGGTACGGTTAGAACGGGCCCGGCGGCATCCATGTGGATGCGCACATGCACGCAACGCATACATGCATCTTAGCACCTCTGTGAGCCTCTGTGATACTCCGACTGCTCAACGGAGCATCGCGCAGGCATTGTACATGCTGTGCATGGACGCGGAAGCACCAAAGACTTAAAAGACCAGTAAAAAGCTCGGGCGGGTGAGTGAGCCCTCTGGAGCACCGTACCGGAACGGCTCTGGTATGCCCGTACCAGGGTGTACCGCCTGCAACCCACCACTGATCAGTTCCATGTCTTTTTTTCTTACACTCTCCCATGTTAGTTGCTACTAAGGCAAGAGAAAGGATAATATTCCTTTAGATCAGGGAAAGACAGCTACCATTAATATCACCTTAGTTTCTTTCTTTTTTCTGGGCCTGGAACCCCTCAGGACACAGCACATCAAAATGCACTGGCGAATTTACAACCACATTAAAATTAGAGCCATGGTGGCACAGTGGTTAGAATGCAATACTGTAGGGATGCACGGCTAACTCACTGCTCACTCCAGGGGTTCGATTCTGAGCAGCCCAATTTTGACTCAGCCTTCCATCCTTACGAGGTCAGTAAATTGAGGACCCAGATTATTGGGGTATACTGACTCTGTAAAATGCTTGGAGAATAGCAGTTAGACTTAGACTTATATACCGCTTCATAGGGCTTTCAGCCCTCTCTAAGCGGTTTACAGAGTCAGCATATCGCCCCCCACAGTCTGGGTCCTCATTTCACCCACCTCGGAAGGATGGAAGGCTGAGTCAACCTTGAGCCGGTGAGATTTGAACCGCTGAACTGCAGATAGCAGTCAGCTGAAGTGGCCTGCATTGCTGCACCCTAACCACTGCGCCACCTCGCCACCTCGGAGAAGGCTGTAAAAGCACTGTGAAATTAATATAAGTCTAGATGCTATTGCTATTAAAGGATTTTTCTGCTCTTGTTTGGGAAAAATCACAAAATACACGATAATTTTAATCCCTTTATTTTTTCTTCTTTTTTTTTTTTTCAAAAATTCAACCCCAAAGGATTAAAACAGGTGAAAATTGCATCCCTCCGATTATGTTAGTTGGTTACCACACTTGGTTACTGGTTAAAAAAGAAAAAATAAATCTCACTGGGGCCATAAAAAGTGGGTTTTGTTTTTGTTATTGTTAAGACTTCAACTTCCATCATCTCAGATCATTGACATTCAATATGGGCAGACAGAATCATTTAAAACTTGTGAGATCATGAATCATCATTCTTGTTTAGAGAAGAGTTATTTTCTTTTAGGAAAACAGCAATATTTATAATGCCTATAGGTATATTTTAAGATGTACAATATATAAAATCTTATGACAACTTGCTGTTTTCTTGTGATAAATCTAATAGATGTAAAAATACAATGAAACAAATTAAAACAAACCCTCAAAGTAGAAGAAAAAGCTTGGGAAAATGGTACAAAATGACATTGTCATCTTTCTCTCTTACTAGAATCCAATTCCTAGTTATGTATATAACATTTTTCCTTGTGGGTATATGGATAGGGGGCAAGATATACCTATATTCTCTGTATAAAGAGAGCACAATTACATCTAATTGTTGCATTTGCAAACAATGATGCAAGCTGATAGAAGTCAAATATTCACCCATTTTTCATAATTTGCTTGAATGGATTAAATACATCTAAAATGTCTCCAGAAGGCATATGTACACTTGTATGAATATACACATTGCTGAAATGAGAAACGGGAAAGTGTCTTTCAATTTCATCAAATTATTCAGTTGCACAAATTATTTGATCTACTATTGCATTGTCATATCACAAAGCTTATTGCAACATTGGTATACACAAATATTCACATATAAGTGTTCCAATAACAACTTTGAACATTAAACATTTCATTAACAACGTTGATCTACGAGGTATCAAATATCTGAAGTTCATTCAATTACTTTCAATGGAATGAAGCAAAATCTTATACAAGTCTATTCCAAAGAAAGCTTTATTAACTTAACTGGGATCGACTCCATGACAAATAAGTACATGATGTATCAAATTATATACTGAATTATTAGTATTTGTTTCTCTATACTGAGCATTCAGCACTGCCAATCTTCAAAAAACAGCCTTCAAATATGGTAATTATATAATTGTTGGTAAATTCTTCCTTGAGCTACTAAAAATCAATGATTTATATAGTGGCTACTTCTTCCAAAAATCTGATTTCATAAAACCATGCAAAAATAATCACAAATTATAACAACATGGTGATAAGAGTGGAAAAGAGTTGTTGTTTTTTTTAAATAAAAACACAAATTTGTGACTAAAAGTTAAAGAAAAGACTCCTTTGAGTGAGCTTTGATTTTAGAAAATTATGCATTTACCTTTCCCACGTACTGGGGTTCGGAGCCCATGTATTCTTCCAGGACAAAAAACTGATTCCAGACCCAGCCTCTCTTGACCCGTAAGGTGGGTATCCTCCTTCCAGGGTTGGTGACAACATTTCTCCTTGACTCAGCTTTGGAAATCTGTTGTGGTTGTGAATGAAGTAACATTAAGATGCCTCCATTGAACAGGACCCAGAGAAGCAGGGATAAGCAGTTCCTTGTAAGCATTGGCAATGGTTTCTCTACCGCAAGGATTTAAAAACTCCAATGTTGAATGATGAGGTGAAGAATCCAGTTTTGAGGCTGTCTGTTGACCTTCACTGCTCAGCTTTGGATTTATTTATTTATTTTTTCTATTGCCAAAATGCTAACGCAAACATTGATTCTTTGGTTGACAAGGTTCCTGCTGCATAAAATTCCATCTAAAGGGACCTGTAAAAGAAATTTATATGGCAGCATGAAATTATACCAAAAAAAAATTATACTATAGTAGTCATCCAAACTCTCACACCTACTTAACTTCTGCAGACAATGAATAAGATAGAACAAAAAAAAAAGAGAACTCAAAGTATTATTGTATTTTATGCCGCAGCACTGATTCACAACCAAATATAGTAAACTAATATTAGCAGTATCTCATTCTGCTTCTGCTATGTATTATTTAGTGTCTGCCCTTCAAGTTATAAAATAAATCTGTTACACACCCAGTGAATGTTGTTATTATTTACTCACGATTCACAAGGGGAAAAAAGCCACAACAAACAAAAAAATGAGAACATTGGCACATCTTATTGCCACATTTATGTTAGTTTGGAAAAGAAAACTTGTAACCTTCCTCTCCCTTCTCAACTCTATTACAACAAGGAACTTGGTTTACTGACTACTACTCCAGACTGCAAAACCAATACTTAAGTCTCCAAATAAGTTTCTAGAACTTGGTCTATCACTCGAGGACACATTTACAATATTCCCAAAGTGAAATCTCCATCCTATCACCAAATATAAGTACTACAAGATATTGGTTACAAGAGAGAAGCAA
This sequence comes from Thamnophis elegans, assembly GCF_009769535.1. Classification (NCBI taxonomy): domain Eukaryota; kingdom Metazoa; phylum Chordata; class Lepidosauria; order Squamata; family Natricidae; genus Thamnophis; species Thamnophis elegans. The sequence continues at coordinate 84,464,240 of NC_045546.1, forward strand.
CTCCATAAACAGACACGCGCAAATGAAGTTGTGGTAAGATAAGCATGGGTGTTACGTTTTATAACAATATGCACAAAGGCATTTCTCATCTGTGCACCTAGGTGTACTTTACGCTGCTTTGCTCTGCCCATAATGGGCTTAACTTCAACTAAACAAACATAAAGATTTCTATTTTCCCAGTTGCAAAGAACGTATGTCTATTAGGCCATTTTAAAAGAGAAGATATTATGGAATGACTTTAACTACTGCTGTTATTTTCACACACATGAGTGTCATCGAGTAGAAATTAGCAATAGCAATAGCAGTTAGACTTATATACCGCTTCATAGGGCTTTCAGCCCTCTCTAAGCGGTTTACAGAGTCAGCATATTGCCCCCAACAACAATCCGGGTCCTCATTTTACCCACCTCGGAAGGATGGAAGGCTGAGTCAACCCTGAGCCGGTGAGATTTGAACAGCCGAACTGCAGAACTGCAGTCAGCTGAAGTAGCCTGCAGTGCTGCATTTAACCACTGGCCTGGTGCTATAGACTGAATTGTTGTGACTCAGCATCAGTCTTCTGTGAGTCTTTTCGGGATGCAAGATTAATTGTGCAGCTGGGGCTCGTTAGGGGCATATTCTGGGGATAAAAGGATGGATGATGCCACGCCCTAGTTGCAGGAGTCAACGTTCCTTGGTTGGTACAACATTGCTTGATCATCAGTCGTGGTTTATGTAAGATACACTTGGATAAGTGCTTTGTGTTTCCTGTAACCCTGATTCAAGGCTACACTTGGAAAAGTGCTTGGATTCAAACCCAAATAAAGAAATGCCAATCCTGTTGAAGTCCCCTTTTTCCTAAGAATCTGTAATGAAAGAAACATAACTCAGGATCACATTCTTGCTCTTCCATCAGCCAGAAGTTACCAGAAATGCAGAGCAGGAAACATAGTACAAATAGTCTGCTTTACATGGTGACTTTCGCAATTATGACAGTGACCAAAAATAAGTTTGTGAACAAAGTCTATATCTACTATCTTTTCCTCATTTCTCTCTCTTAGTCACACATTCATCATTACAGTCAATGAATATGCATTGTCCTGTGGCCTGGTGCTATACTGAATTGTTGTGACTCAGCAGCATCTTCTGTGAGTCTTTTTGGGATGCAAGATTAATTATGCAGCTGGGGCTCGTTAGGGACATATTCTGGGGATAAAAGGATGGATGGTACCATGCCCTAGTTGCAGGAGTCAACGTTCCTTGGTTGGTACAACATTGCTTGATCATCAGTCGTGGTTTATGTAAGATACACTTGGATAAGTGCTTTGTGTTTCCTGTAACCCTGATTCAAGGCTACACTTGGAGAAGTGCTTGGATTTCTGTAACCCTGATTCTTAGAGACTGTGGAAGAAGTGTTTTGGCTTTCGTTTTGTTTAACTTGTGTTGCCATAAGAAAGATTTGTTTTTCATTCCGTTATCTGGTCAGAGACTGTATTGATGTTATTTTTGGGCTCGAAGCCAGTCTGAGCCGAGAACTGATAAAGAAAGTTCCTTTTAAGTTTGTTTGCCTGACATTTGTTAACGAGCCGTGAAGGGGGGACAGAACACTGAATAGTACAGAATAGATTCATTTTTTTAGTACTGGTTCTGTGGGCGTGGCTTTGTGGGCGTGGCATGGGAAGGGTACTGCAAAATCCCAATTTTCTCCCCACTCTCAAAACTTCCGCTACCAGTTCTCCAGAACCTGTCAGAACTGACTGAATACCACCTCTGGTACAGAACTATTCTGAACTCACCCCCAACTCCAGAAAATGTTACTTCCGGGGGGGCAGGGGGGGGCACGTCAGAAAAAAAAATCTGCTTTTGCTTTTATAGCTGACCCCAAATAAACTGAGCAGATAACTGTAGGCAAGAAGAATGAGGAAGGAAAATAACAGGAGATATTTAAGTTCTATATACGAAGGATCAGTTGTTTTAATATTTGACAACATCCAATGGGAAATATCTCCCACATAAGATCAATTGCACTGAATGGGAACTGCACAAGGTACAACCATTTTGAAAAAGGCGAATCTCTTCCTCTCATAGGAAAACATCTTGATGCAGTGAACACTTACAGTTCATTAAGCATGTGAGTACCAAACATCATGCCAATGTATGCTTCCTAGCGATGGTTTGTAATTAGACATTTTGAGTATTTGCTTTTCACATATATGCTTTTTTTTTTTCTAAATAATTGTAGCTACTTAATACATTGGTAACATTAAATGGGTATAATTAAATATTTCTGTGACTAAGGGCAAAATGAATTTCACTTAATTTGGAGCTTTAATTAATGATTGTGGCAAGACCCAGAGGGTTTTAATTCTTTCAGGGTGGTATAACATTTTGTTGCTTTTGTTACAGAAGCATGTAGTATAGCAGAACACACAAAGATAAGTGGGGCATATTATTAAAAACCAGACAGGCCAAGGAACTCATACAAGACAAAAATAGGGGAAAAAGGAGAGAATCTGAGCTCAGCTGCAGCATATCTATCTATCTATCTATCTATCTATCTATCTATCTATCTATCTATCTATCTATCTCTATCTATCTATCTATCTATCTACTATCTATCTATCTATCTATCTATCTATCTCACTGGTAATGCCACACCATGTTGATAATAGATATGTCTGTCGTTCATCCTAACATTTACTAACACCCAAACATTTACTAGTGTAGCTAGGAGCAGAAGTAGCACTGGGCCAACCATGTTTGGATTCAGAGTTAAGCAGAATCAATCCTGGCTAGCACCAGGGACTACCAGAGCTATAAGCTAAAACTAGGAGAATTGTTTCATTATTGCTGTCCAGGAAACTGCATCCTTTATGGCCATGAATTAATCATCAAAAGTCAAGCTTGACTTGAGAATGCATTGAAGTCAAGTAATGAGGATTTAGTAGCTGCCAGCAGATGTAAGGATGCTGTAAAGTGTAAGCTGATGCGATGGGGATGATTCAGCAATATATGGTATTGCCTCTTTAAGACTCTGGTGGGGTGGAGACTATGGTCAGATGTCTGTATATAAGTAGCCATTAGAGAGCGTTTCTCTCTCCTCGTTGTGTATCTCGTTTATCTCCTTGTGTCCATAGCTGAGTGGTAAGGAATTTATCTCCATGAATGCGTCTGTATACATTTGTATATAAACCACGATTACCTTTATAAAGGCTCTGTGTGTTGTCTGCTGTGTTTTGCTCTTGGATGTATATCATAATAATAGTCAGGCTGCCAAAACTCAGATAATTGACATTTTTCTTAAAGAGCACCTGGATAGTGCCCTAATATTCTGCCCCAAGATCCTGCCCTGGCAATGCCAGTATAGCTATATAAAATCAGGTTACTGAAGAAGTATATGTAGAAGAAGTTACGCCAAAAAGCACACAGAGAACTTTTGTAGGAAGTTCAGGAGGTATCTGTGAGCTATTCAGTATCATGGAAATGGAAAACAGTTTCTTTTCCATTGGATAGTTATGTGATATGTCAGAGGTTCCTCTCCCAACATAATAGCAATAGCACTTAGACTTATATATCACTTCACAGTGTTTTACAGCCCACTTGTGGGAAGTTATCATCCAGCCCTCTCCCAGAAAAATGAAATATCCTAGGAAATATTGAAAAGGCAGAATATTTCTCTGGATGTGAAAACAAAGAAACATGTTTTAAAAGACAGAATAATTGCCTGTAGCTTCCTTCCCCTCCCCAGTTAATGGGCCATTGACACAGCCAGGCTAGTCCACTTTACATAATAAAGACTTCTCCACTGCAGCCCCAGGGGGGATGGGAGTAAAGGCATGATGATGTTGGAACTTTACTCAACTCTCCACATGGCATCCAGAACTCATCTATACCTGGATTCAAACCACAGCCTAGAGAGTTGCCCCTGCATGGCCCCATGGGAGTCTGACAACCAATCAGAATACATTTGTTACATAGGAACAGGAAACAGAGAGGTGGGACTAAACAGGTATAAAAAGCCTAGCAAGCCCTTCTCTTCTTCTTCTCCCAACATTGAAGCATGCGATCACCTTTTCTGTCCAGGGCTCAAGCCATGTGGCCCTGTCCAACAATAAACCATCTTTCCAAGCAGCCTCCATGTCTCCAGTGCCTTCTTCCCCACTTGGAGCCGAACCCAGAAGGACATTTCTTTCATCTCTCTAAGTGGTTTACAGAGTCAGCATATTGCCCCCAACAATCTGGGCCCTAATTTTACCCACCTTGGAAGGTTGAGTCAACCTTGATCCTGGTGAGATTTGAACTGCCAAATTCCAGGCAGCCAGCAGTCAGCAGAAGTAGCCTGCAGTACTGCACTCTAATCATGCGCCATCGTGACTCTTTTTAATCACATCTTTTTTTTCTTTATTAAGGAGAAAGAAATACAATTATTCCCTGTATATACTTTCTCCTTCTCCCATTATAAATCTCCTTTATGTTTATATAACTTTGCCTTTCTGCTTTTAAATATTTACAGAGTTTTAGACAAGGGGGCATGCCAAGCAGATCCTTCTTTTTCAATTTGTTACAGATCAGAAACAATTTCCTTAGAAAGTAATGCCTCTGGTGGCCTCTTTAATACTAGGAAACATCTATTTCCGTTAGATGCATACCACATACTTCCCAAATGGTAAAAAATATCCCTCCGTTGTTAGAGGAGGGGAAACTTGTCAAAGCTTAAGGTTACTTGGTGATGAATTTTAAATAGCATGACAATTCAATCAGCACTTCAATGCATGCAAGTTAAATTAGTGATCATTCCCAACAACATTTTTTTTGAGAAGGACACAATGATGTTATCTGTTGCTAAACATACCATGAAGAGTTTTGTGGCATCTGTTGTGGAAAATAGTTTGTTCCTCTATTGCTATGATTTTTCTTAAAAATTACATATGCATCCAGAGTAGGAGCCTGCGGTTCATGAAAGCTTAAGTCGTAATAAATTTCATGTCCTTTAAGGTGCATCGAGATGCTTTCTACTTTCAAAAGAACCATAACTGAACTGCTAACTCTTCTGGGCAAACAGAGATCAAAAGAAAGACTGGGTTTTCTACAATTGTGTTTCCTAGGCAACCAAATAAAGCTGGTCACTGACTCTCAAGCATTACTCATTAAGCCATTAGCCAAGTTCTCCTGCAGCGTTTGACTTGTTTTGCCTAGTATAAAAAGATGGATAAAAATTCTCTTAGCAAAGGAATTCTTGTGTAAATAAACTCTCTGAAAATTGCTGCCTGAAGTCGAGACCAAGTTTGGCAAATCTTGTGCTACCAGAGCTAAGAGAAAGCAGGAGAAAGAAATATAAGAAAAAGGAAGATGAAGTAAAAATCCAACATTTAACCACATAGCATGATATACACAAATGTTCTGACCCCCCTCATCCTACACCAAAGCACACAGAGACAAAGATACTGCAAGGATTTATTAACACAGAGACAGGACCTTGGCAGCAATCCAGCACAGACTAAACTTGGCAGCAATCCAGAACAGACTAACCTTGGCAGCAATCCAGCCTGCCAAGCTAGCCACCAGCTCTAGTGAATATGTTGACTCCTGCAAAAGGGCGTGCGCAGAATCATTCCTTTTATAGTCTTGAGAGGATCCTAATTACCACTAGCTGAGTGCAATTATCTCCTGTAACTGCGTAACTGTTCCTTACGCCTATTAGCTCTTCGTTGCCGGGCATTCAGGAACAACTCCCTTGGCTCCTCCCCACTGCTCCAATGAATGACATCCGGATCACACTCCCTTGTCTCCTCCCCACTGATCCAAGGCTCAGGTGCCCCTGGTGGCCAACCAGCCTCTCTGCACCCTGCTCGAGTCGGAACCCTGTGCAGGGTCCTCCACATCCTCCAGAGCCGACTCATAGGACCCTCGCTGTCAGAGTCTGGTGGCAGCTCCAACGGCTCCTGCTGGGCCACAACACACAAATAAGATACATGTATGTATAAAGGCGAAAAGTTATCAACATAACAATTCTATTATCCTGCAGAAGAACTAAAAGGGGGCTTTGAAAGAATTGGCCAGAATGGAGGAAGATGAGAGTCAAATTCAGAGAAAAATGATCTTGCATTTGACAATGCAGGGGACCTCCAGAGACAAATGTAGGAACAGGCCATTTTGTTCATCTCTCAGGAACCAAAATATGTGGGAAAGATCTTGAATTGCATGGTGTAGCTTGCTAATTGGCAATAACTCTGAAGTCAAGGTTACCAAATTTGGGGTTCAAAAATCTGGATGGTTCTGCTGCTATCTAGCAATTGTCTTTGTAATCTAGATATGATATTCCATCTAGGATGGAATCATAGGCAACTAACTGCAAGGGTGATGTTTGTATAATTATTCAGTTCCATAACTTATGTACTTGTGTTGGACATCCTAGTCCAGAATGCGGCCGCGCGAGCGATTGTGGGTGCACCTCGCTTCACCCACATAACACCTATCCTCTGCAAGCTGCACTGGCTACCTGTCGATCTCCGGGTACGCTTCAAGGTGCTACTTGTCACCCATAAAGCCCTTCATGGTAGTGGATCTGGGTACTTGAGAGACTGCCTACTGCCAATTACCTCCACGCGACCTATTAGATCTCATCGATTAGGCCTACTCCGAGTTCCATCTGCCGGTCAATGTCGACTGGCAACCACGTGGAGGAGAGCCTTCTCGGTGGCAGTTCCGACCCTATGGAACGATCTCCCCGTGGAGATTCGTACCCTCACCATCCTCCAGACCTTCCGCACAGCCCTCAGAATCTGGCTATCCCATCAGGCCTGGGGTTAAGACTGTAACCCGCCCGAATGGTATGAATGTTGTGTTTTAATTATGTATTGTTTTATATGTTAAAAGTTTGTCTTCCTCCCCCCCCCTTTTAAGTTGTGAACCGCCCTGAGTCCCCCCAGGGAAAAGGGCGGCATATAAATAAACTTATCTAAATCTAAATCTAAATCCTGACATGTTGGGGAATGCCCAGCAAGCCAGAAATGAGGACTCAAATGGGGAATTAGCCTTCTGTTATTGCTTAGCTGCAAAAAGCTAGGAATAATCCCCCTCTCCCAAGATACATAGAACCTTATCCATCTCTTCCCAAGGAAAGGCAGAATACAATGAAACAGTCAGCTTGAACTCTACACATGTGGTTCTGGCTGTTTCTTCCTGACATGGCACAAATATTCATTTGTAGGACAAAATTATTGTGTTATCGGCTTGGGGGCATTGTCATTGTACTTTGCATGGATACGTCGTGAACCTGTCCTGTGGAATTATTTTATCCTCTGTGGTATCAGAGGCTCCAAAGCTAATGTTTTATATTGCCATTCTCCGGTCATTTATCTATCCTCCTCCTATTTGCTTATAATTTTTGGTTTTATGTTATTTGAATTCTTTTCACCTGGATTTTGATCTGCTTTTAATCTTGCTTTTGACATGTATAGTTATTGTAAATTGCTCTAGGCCATGAGTTGTCAACCTGGTCCCTACGGCCCACAAGTGGGTGTTTCGGGATTCCAGGTGAGTGGTAGGGAAAACCTCCTTTTGAGCAAGTGGGCAGGCGCGAGCGCACGCATCAATAAACCAACGTGCGCGTGCACGCAAACAAGCAAACACGTGGGAAGAGGAAGGGGAGGAGTGGAAACTGATAGCAGGGATAGGCAGATAAGTTTTGTTATCTTATGAAATAAAGTGTAGCAGAGCAGTTGCAAAATAGGAGAAAGAAAAGTTATAGAGCTGAGGTGGCACAGTGTTTAAATGCAGCACTGCAGGCTACTTCAGCTGATTGCAGTTCAGCAGTTCGGCTGTTCAAATCTCACCGGCTCAAGGTTGACTCAGCCTTCCATCCTTCCGAGGTGGGTAAAATGAGGACCCGGATTGTTGTTGGGGGCAATATGCTGACTCTGTAAACCGCTCAGAGAGGGCTGAAAGCCCTATGAAGCGGTATGTAAGTCTAACTGTTATTGCTATTGCTATTATAGGCATGAGAGAATTGTTGTTGGCTAATAATAATAAGTGGGCTAACTAGCTCAGCCTTACTTTTGTACATTGTCCTAAGGAAGGTAAAAAAAAAAAAGGAGATAAAAAGGAAAAGATAAAAAAATAACAAAAAAGAAAATAGAGAAAAGGGGATAAAATAAAGGAGAGTAAGCAGTGTTTAGTGTGGCTCATAAATTAAGTTTGGTTATCTTATAAAATGAAAAAAGAAATAAGTAAAGGGAGAAGAAGGAGAAAATAAAAAAGGGAAAAGAGATCCTTGATATAGTGAAATACTAAGGTAAAGAAGAAGGCAGGAAAAGGAATTTTGCTTTGATGGTAACACTTAATAAAAATTGGCACCTAATACAGCATTGTTTTTGGTGTTTGTAATAAAAGGGAAAAGAGGAGGGGAAAAGCACTGTGTGAAGTGCAGATCAAAACGTAATAGTAAAGTAGTTGTTAAATTGTGAAACAAATTTAGAACCCATGTCTGAAAAAAAAATATGCTCATGTTCCACACTTGTGCAAAAACTGGTGGGCGGTAAGGAATTTTTTCCATCAAAATGATCCATTAGTGGGCGGTAGATAGAAAAAGGTTGACTACCTCTGCTCTAGGCATTGTTAAAAGAAGAAGCACTATATTTTTTTTAAAAAATAAATACTATTTATTTTTAAAAAAAATAGTGTAGGCAAAAGAAGGAATTCTATGCAGGTAAAGGATGAATTTATTACTCTTTTTCTGTCACCCTATACTTCTACGTTGGCCTCAGAAGAGGGAAGGAAAATGTGCTGCTGAAGGAAGGACAAATCACTTTATATCTTTCTTCACGTTATTCACTAGAAGCATTTTTCCAATGCTAGATATAAAGCTAAGCTTCCCTCTTTTAGAGATAGCATGGAAATAGATTATTAGCCTCTTAATTGATTAATTTGCAAATGAAGGTACTTATTTAGTGGCTAATTTACAAGACAGTAATAAAAGGATTGGGGAAAAAAATGCTTTAGCATTCCTGGAAATACCAAATAATAAATCTCAAATTCTAATGAAAGGTTGAGATAATGACTTTTGCATAGAGATGAAGATTCTTCAGATCTATTTTTTCCCATCATTTATTCTATTTTTCAAAATAAGGAAACATTTTCTTGTTGGAAGAATTCCAAAAGTATTGACTGAGATCCATTAAGATACTTTAGAGCATAACAAGCAAAAGCCACTTTTTCCTCTGAAATTCAGCAATTGAAAAAAGTGAAAGATGCACGTGAAGCTCATGAATCTTGTGGCACATTAGAATTCATATGTTGAATTGTGCACATGGAAATAAAATAAACACTCAACCTCATGTGTAATAACAAAAACAGAACAACCTTAAATTAACCCCTCCCCAAATGAATAAGAACTTTAATTATGCTATTTTAATTTCAGTGTTAACAATGCCAGGTTATAATTTCTCCTCTCTCTCTCTCTCCTCTCTCTCTCTCTCCTCTCCTCTCCTCTCCTCTCTCTCTCTCTCTCTCTCTCTCTCTCTCTCTCTCCTCTCTCCTCCTCTCTCTCTCTCTCTCTCTCTCTCTCTCTCTCTCTCTCCTCTCTCTCTCTCTCTCTCTCTCTCTCTCTCTCTTGTATGGATTATAATATTAGTGTAATATGCTCTACCCAATCATTCCTTTTTACCCATTTGTATAGTCTGATGTTGGATGCTTATATTCTAAATGTAACTAGATCTCATTTATTCTTAGAAGGGACAAAAAAAAGAGGAAAGAAAATACGAGGAAGAAAAATAAAATAGAAGAAAGAGACAAGCAACAAAAAACAGAAAATGATAGGCGAATGAAAAAAAGAATCCCCTCCAAAGTTTTTCTACCCCTTATAGAAATAAACTATGTCTGTAATTTCTAGACTCTTTCAAGGAGGTCCATATTTCAGTACAGTATTAATCCCTTTTTTAATTGGGCCAAGTACTCCTGAATTCTTACATATCTAGAACAATTCAGATTCTTATGATAACAAAAAACTTTGTAGAATGTTAAGGTCCTTTAAATTATATTGGAAATGTGGAAATGTCATTTTATCTTGCTTGGGAACTTGTAAACAAGTTTTTAAAAGTTGGGTTCGAAGACGCACAGTCTACAAGAATTTTTAAAGATTTTTTTACAGATTTATTTTTGTTGTGGACCTGAATAGACAACTGGAAAAAACAATGTGGACTGGTGGACAGCGATAGACAATGGGGGAAAAATTGTACATGGTAAATGAAGTAAAATTATAACAAAAGGGAAAGACTTCTCTACAATGCAGGAATGGTTGATAAGATTCAAAAATTAGAGATGTCAAATTGACTGTTTGATTAGGGAAAAGACATTATTACATTTATCAGTGACAACTATCTCTGGACGTTTTGCTGAAAATAGAAATGTGATTTTATAGACTTGATAATTAAAAGGGTAAATATGGAAAGAAAAGTGCCACAATATAATTATAAAGAGAGTATAACATATAAAGTATTTATAACTGCTGTAAAAGATAAGCTTCCTTCCTTCTCTCTCTCTCTCTCTCCTCTTTCTCTCTCTCTTCATTTGTTACTTATTTATCATTTTATTCTGCCTTTCTTCTTTACATTTGTAAAGAATACAAATACATTTGTATTTTTCTTCTACAAGTGTCTTCAATAAAAATACTATTCACATTCTATTTAGCTAGATTCTATGCAAAAGAAGGAAATTGTAAACTATATTGGTGTAGGCACTTAATGGGGATGCACAGTTTGCAAAATATTCCAACCCTTCAAACATAAAAGGACATCATGCACAAGAGCATTTATTGTTTTCCTATTATTAAAGGAATCTCCACCCACCAAAGCTGAATTTAGGGTTGGACATGAGGTGGAGAGCAAGAATATACTGCTCAATTGCTGGATGCTACAAATTGGATGCTACAAAGCCATTTGCCAAATAAGAGATGAGACATTCACAAACATTGGTAAAACCAACGAGCATTTATTTGGGAACCAAACGGCTGCCCTAATGATTCTGCCAAATCATGAGAAAATCATTTGGTTGGTGCTTCAACACCAATACAAGAGCAGATGTAACTGTAATTTCAGATTGTGCTTACACAAGCTTCCAGAACGTGCCTCGTTTCCAACAAAATATTCTATCCATAACAGGTTTCTGGCAGTGTAATGTACCATTGCCTTCTGCTCTATAGCCAGCACCTGGAACACAAATATTAGCTTAAAGTTGATGTATTCTGTTGTTAATTAAACAATTTTCCAGTCCAAAAGAGATTGTGGTTTGAATGGACATGATGTGCCATGTGGAAGGACACCTTACAGAGTCTAACCATTTAATTTAGAACAGCTATTTCATATTTTTTCCCTACTTATACCCTCAAAGTGACTTCTCAGATAAAATCTGTCTGTTGATAAAATTGGGAATTAAAATATCTGTGGCTACTTTTAAGAGCTCATCATTTTCTTTCATAACACCCATCCTCCGCGAGCTGCACTGGCTACCTGTTGATCTCCGGGTGCGCTTCAGGGTGCTGATGACCATCTTTAAAGCCCTTCATGGTAGTGGATCTGAGTACTTGAGAGACGCCTTCTGCCGATTACCTCCCTCCGACCGATAAGATCGCACAGACTGGGGCCTCCTCCGAATCCCATCCGCCAGTCAATGTCGACTGGCGACTACCAGGAGAGCCTTTCTGTTGCAGCTCCGACCCTGTGGAACGATCTCCCCGTCGGATACGCACCCTCACCACCGTCCAGACCTTCCGCGCAGCCCTCAAGACCTGGCTCTCCCAACAGGCCTGGGGATAAGTCTTTAATTTGCCCCACCCGAGTGTTGAATGTTGACTGCAAGTTGGTGTTTTATTACTTTATTTTGTTTACAATTTTTATTCTGAATTGCACCCGCCCACAACCCCACTCCGCTCCCTAATGATTGTAAGCCGCCCTGAGTCCCCTCAGGGAAAAGGGCGGCCTATAAATCTATAAAAGACTAAAATCCTAAATACTTTCCTACGATACGATTTTATAGATAATAGTTAAACACTGAGACAATTTAGTGAGGGGAGAGGGGAACATAATTTGTTAATGCGTTTATTTTTATTCTGAAAGCAAAAGAGAAGTTTTAAATTCAAAGAGGGCAAAAAGAACTTCTGTTGATTTTTCTTTTTTTTGCTCTGGTTTTCCTTTACTAAAATCAGAGGTAATTGCACATACCCCCTAACACCTTTAGAAAGGCCCTGAAACATAGTTTCAGAGGTGGTATGTCACAGGTTCTGACCAGTTCTGGAGAACTGGTACCGGAAATTTTTGGAGTGGTTTGGAGAACTGGTGGTTCCTACCAGTTCGCACCTATTCGGTAGAACCGGTTCCTCAAATCTACTGAACCGGTTAGAAGAGTCCCACCATGGACTCAGAAGCAGGCCACACCTACAGAAGAGTTCCAAATTTTTTGATCCTTTTTTGCCTTGGATATGATTATTCTACCTATCATGCTCCTATTTATAAAATCAGTGCCTCTGTGAAAGGTAAGGATGACTACTGCGTTTGTGGCGCAATCAGAACATTGCGTGTGTTGAAGTTGTTTTACGCACACCAAAGATGCCTTTTAAAAAAAATTTACCTCATATCTTATGCAGCCGTGCTGTGTGCGCTAGGTAATTTAAGATGGTTCTGACAATGTCGTCGGCATCTTTATATCCGGTCACATGGGCGGCAAGCCACTCCCATCCGGTCACATGGATGGCAAGCCACTCCCACAAAGGAGGCCACACCCACAGAGTAGGTTCGAATAATTTTTGAAACCCACCCCTGCCCCACCCCCAGCTATTCTCTGCCTCCCAAGTGCCAGCTGGTTGAGGGAATGGAGATTTTGCAGTATCTTTCCCCTGCCATGTCCCCAGCCCTGCGCCAGCCATGACACGCTCACCAAGCCATGGCCACAGAACCAGTAGTAAAAAAAAAAGTGAATCTCACCACTGCATAGTTAGCCTTGGAACTCTAAGGTGATATGGAACTCAGCAAGTGGTTACTTGACTGTTTTCCGCCAAAGGAATGAAATTTTATTCGGTTTCGATTTGTGGTTTTACTTCTGTGAGCAGCCCAGATCACTGTGAGTGGGTTGGACATCATATAAAATTTTCTCATAAATAAAACAAATGAACACAGGACCCTCAACTTTGCATATCTCTGCGGTGTGGCATTTGCCCCTGGATTTTGCCGTGGTTACAACAACTTCAATTATGGTACTAGCAATGCAGTAGCAGTTAGACTTATATACCGCGTCATAGGGCCTTTCAGCCCTCTCTAAGCAGTTTACAGAGTCAGCATATTGCCCCCAACAACAATCCAGGTCCTCATTTCACCCCACCTCGGAAGGATGAAAGGCTGAGTCAACCCTGAGCCGTTGAGATTTGAACCGCTGAACTGCAGATAACAGTCAGCTGAAGTGGCCTGTAGTACTGCACCCTAACCACCTGCGCCACGTCGGCCTCTCTACTACTAGAGGGTCAATCCATGGTGCTTTTGATATTGATCTGGGAACCCCATCTCTTGCATCATCATTAATGGATACGATCAGTGAAGATGGCTTCAAATGTTCAGCTATCTCTGCATCCTCTGAGCCTTCTCTCTAATAAGGTGTGCCATCTATAGTCATAAAAGAGAAAACCCCAAGATGCCAGATCCATAGAGAGTGTTAAGATCTAAGAATATAGAATATAACAGAATATCAAATAACAATTGGAAGGGACCTTGGAGGTCTTCTAGTCCAAACCCCTGTTTAGGCAGGAAACCCTATACCACTTCAGCACAAATGGTTATCCAATCTCTTCTTTAAAATTTCCAGTGTTGGAGCATTTACACTTCTGCAGGCAAGTTGTTCCACTGATTAATTGTTCTTACTGTCAGGAAATTTCTCCTTAATTCTAAGTTGCTTCTCTCCTTGATTAGTTTCATTGCTTCTTGTCCTACCCTCAGGTGCTTTGGAAATGTTTGATTCCCTCTTCTTTGTGGCAGTCTCTGAGATATTGGAACACTGCTATCATGTCACCCCTGGTCCTTCTTTTCATAACACTAGACTATCCATTCCAACAACTGTTCTTCATATGTTTTAGCCTCCAGTCCCCTAATCATCTTGTTGCTCTTCTCTGCACTCTTTCTAAGTCTCTACATTTTTTTACATCATGGTGACCAAACTGAATGCCGTATTCCAAGTGTGGCCTTACCAAGGCATTATAAAGTTGGTATTAACACTTCACCATGATCTTGATTCTATCCCTCTGTTTATGGAGCCTAGAACTGCGTTGTCTTCTTTGGCAGCTGGTTCATATTTAAGTGATTGTCCACTAAAACTCTCACAGTCACCACTACTGAGCAAGATGGCACATATAATATACCTGTGCATTTTGTTTTTCTTGCCTAAATGTAGAACCTTACTTTTTTCACCATTGAATTTCATTTGTTAGATAGCGTCCAATGTTCAAGTCTGTCAAGATCTTTTTGTATCTTAAGCCTATCTTCCAGAGTGTTGGCTATTTCTGTTAGCTTGGTGTCATCTGCAAATTTGATGAGTTCCCCATCTATCCCCTTGTCCAAATCATTGATGAAGATGTTGAAGAGTACTGGTCCTAAAACAGAGCCTTGGGGTACTCCACTGCATACCTCCCTCCATGTAGCAGGAGCCGAGGTGGCACAATGGTTAAATGCAGCACTGCAGGCTGCTTCAGCTGACTGCTAGTTCTGCAGTTCGGCTGTTCAATCTCACCGGCTCAGGGTTGACTCAGCCTTCATCCTTCGAGGTGGGTAAATGAGGACCCGGATTGTTGTTGGGGGTGATATGCTGACTCTGTAAACTGCTTAGAGAGGGCTGAAAGCCCTATGAAGCGGTATAAGTCTAACTGCTATTGCTATTGCTATGTAGATGCAGTTCCATTGAGGACTACCGTTGAGTGCAGTTGACCAACCAGTTACGAATCCATCTGGTGGTGAGGCTCTCTAACTCACATTTTTCTATTTTATCAAGTAGTAGGTTATGGTCTACTTTATCAATGCCTTACTGAAGTCCAAGTAAATTATATCGACAGCATTCCTCTGGTCCACTTATTTTATCACTTTGTCAAAGAATGCAATAAGATTAGGCTGGCATGATCTGTTTTTGACAAACCCATATTGGCTTTTGGTTATTACTTTGTTTGCTTCTAGGTGTTCACTGATTCGTTGCTTGATTATCTTTTCCAGAATCTTCCCTGGAATTGAGGTCAGGCTGATGGGTCTGTAGTTTCATGGATCTATTTTCCCCCTTTTTTGAATATGGGAACCACATCAGCTCTTTTCCCGTCCTCTGGCAGTTCCCCTGTGCTTCAGGATCTTCATAGAACTACTTTAGGTTGTCTCTATCAGGAAATCCCTATATTTTGTCTGCCTTGGCACTCAGTCTGGAATCTTCCATTTTACACAGTTTATTCTGATCTATTCTATTAGTACTAGTGAAGACATTTTTCCTTCAGCTGATGAGAAATCATTCTGATAGACACAATGAAGATGATGTTTTTCAGAAGTCAAACTTGTATCTCCTCATCATTCTCGCCGAACCAATCTTGCTGCTTGCAAGTAGAAGGCCCTGACATCTTCGATGCAGATGAATGGACAACATCCCTGAAGCATTTCCAGTAGTCCTTAGCATTGTTAGCAAGATGTAGGTCAGCATCGTTTAGTCTCTAAATTTTCTACATGTTCTTCAGATGTTACCACACAAGTATGAAGTAGTCTAAAGCAGAACTACTATATCTGAACATAATGACTGCTAGTGTCATTTTAACCTCTTAACGAGGCGTTCTATTTTGAGAGAGAGAATCTCAAACCTGAATAGCCTTTGAGGAAAATGTGAACAAAACAGATCATGAAAAGAGTAGTTGCAATAAAATATTACCCTGGCAAAGCAAAATGTATAAGCAACATCCTGCAGCTGTAGAAACCTGAACAATTTGCTGAGCTAAACATATAACATATGATGAGAGCCAGAAGCATTATAATGTACTATTATTTTGATAAGTCCAACAAACATGGTATGCAACTATTCATTATATTTCAGCATAGATAGTAGAAAATCCTATCAGATCATCAAATGAAGCCCTACTAAATTACTTGCCTGGAAACAATGTTTTTGCAATGCTTTTCAAATTAGTGGTTAAAGATTTTGGATGTCAAGAATGGTGTTCAAAATAAATTTAAGCTAATTTCCAGGTTCAAATATTTAGCAACTGAAAAGGAAATGAAAGAACTCTGATTAAAAATGAATTTTCTAGAGCAGTGAACGGCAGTTATATATTTGATTTGCCACTTACAGAAAATAATTTATAAATCTCTGATCTAGTAAATGTTTCTATGGATTTTGAGAATTTTGACATAGCTGTCGTAATAAAATTAAAGTGATTGTGTGAGTCATGGTTAAATATGTATAAAATAGAATTGGACACAAAGAGCGAAGTGTCTTGTAGAATCTTTAAGTTAGGTTGATTTATTCAGGTTTTATCTCCATGGAATATATTCTAATAGATTATTTCTGCATTATAAATACTTACACAGGTATCTGTACTGTACCAAAAGATTGAATGAATGTTTGAAACTTTGAATATAGTCTACAGCTATAAATGTAGTTCTATACTCCCAGCTGTTTTGTTAAAAAAAAACACACACACACAGACACACAAACAGGATTTTTCTTTTTCTTTTGTTTGATTTTGGTTTCTTATTATATATTTTTTTATAATGTGATATTGGTCCACTTTGGTTTTAAAATAAACACCAACAACATTCTTTAATTATTGAATTTTTACATATGCCATGGGTCTTCTGCATAAAATGCAAACCTACTTCATATATAACCTTAAAATATTGGAACATATTTTATCATTCCTTATCACATTTTTAAACCTATTGATCTCATTTTTGTGAACAATGGTGGTATGAAGTGGTCATCTGGAGTGAACACAGATTTTTCTCCTCCTGGGATGCAGAATTGTGGTGCTACTTGGGAAGGAGGCTGTGTCCTTTGATTTCTTAATACACCAGCTCAAAGCCCATAATTTAGGTCATAATGAAAATGGGCCAAAATGCCAATATATCAGATAGAAGAGTAAAATAAGAGGGTTAAAAATGGTGAAACTCAAATGAAATATATTAGAAGGGAAAATAACATAAGGAGAATTGTACCGATTTGAAACTGCCATTAGAAGGAACAGTTGTATTTTGTTGTGTAAATATATATATATATTTTTAAAAAGAAATAAAATAAAATAATAGCCACTCATTTCAAGCAAAGTCGCAAGCACTTTTCAAGTAAGGAACAAAATGGCAATTATCATTCTACAACAGATGGAGTCTGTTTGCTAGATGGTCCCAGAATGGCTGCAATGAATTTTCTTATTATTAATTCTGTATGCAAAGGTGCTTTGCACACTTAGACAATCTTACCTTTGACAGTAACTATGAATGGACATTAAATTATGCTGTTTCGCTTTGTAATTTTCCTCGCAGTATAGCAATTGACGGTACTGTATATCCAAAAGTGCTTCCTAGGAGCTAGTTAATTATTTTTATTCCATGACCCATATTGCTATTATTACAGGAGTTAGGCAAGATTTGCAGATACTGCAATTTCATAGCATTTTGGATACTGCATAAAAATATGCGCACAAACGCACTTGATCTGATCGCTTGCAGGCTTGATGTTGTTGATTCCTGCTCTATTTCTTTTCTAAGTTTTTACTTTCAACAAATCGGGAAAAATTGGATTGCTGAATCCACACCAGTATAATACTAATCCCACATATTTTCACTGCGGTTTCTGTCTTCTATTGCTCCTCATTTTCCAAGTAGGAATAAACATTTGCGCTTCGAAGGATATTAAAATAGTTTTACAGTGAATCCGTTATTCCTTCTTAGGGGATTTCTTCATGCTTATAAGTCAGATTTAGCCATGAAATGTCAGCATGCATTAAAAAAAGTTACACTAACTCCCTTGGTAAAAGAAGGCAAGAAATCTGTTTGACCTACAAGATTATGAATTCTAAAATGTCTCCACTGTGTACTCTGCATATTTCCAAGGTTCATGACTAATGAGCTGAGCAATTTTACAACAGATGCTGAGTTGGTTTTTTAACACTCAGGGGCAAATTCGGGTGCTGCATCACAGAAATTTGAATGCAATATTTCATTTCTGAAGTGAATGTTGGTACTTCCACGGAAGGATTTTCCAAATCTAGCCTTGTGATTTCTAACCAGAAGCAATATTACCAACTTGAGCTTTCCATCAGAAGGAAAGGTAATATTAACAAAATGACATATGGGGAACCTGGACATTGTTAATTCAAGAAAGTCCTTTTGCATACTTAGTGTTATTTTCACTCATTATTCAAGCAGTTCCTACAAGATAACCAGTGCTAGAAAAGCAAGATTAGCTATATTTTTGCATCTTACTTGCAGAAAAGGGAGGTCCTTTCACCTCAGAGAGAAACATTTCTCTCTGGCAATAAAAGCTGCCATTCTAAAGGCCACACTATGTAGCTGTAGGGAGCCGAGGTGGCGCAGTGGTTAGGGTGCATTACTGCAGGCCACTTCAGCTGACTGCTATCTGCAGTTCAGCGGTTCAAATCTCACCGGCTCAAGGTTGACTCAGCCTTCCATCCTTCCGAGGTGGTGAAATGAGGACCCAGACTTGGGGCCGATATGCTGACTCTGTAAACCGCTTAGAGAGGGCTGAAAGCCCTATGAAGCGGTATATAAGTCGAACTGCTATTGCTATTGCTAATTGAATCACACTCATGTCAGAAGGTTGAAAGGATTAGCTGATGACATCACTGTTGTTGGCGGATGCCCAGTTGGGAGAGAAGGATGAGAGATCACCCTACCCCATGCAGCACTTGGGTCTCAAACACAAGCTTCCTGATTCTCAAGCCAGCATCCTAAACACATGAACAGCATGCCCCTGTTGAATGAATGGAAACATATAATATTCATTTTTTTTAAAAAAAAAAAGGACATAGTAAAAGGAATTAAATACAGGAAGCAAGGCTGTAGAACACAGCAACATCAGCCACAACTGCTTATCAGTTTCAACATTAGAGCAAATTGAATTTGCATCTCAACTCTGCCACTGCCAGGAAAACTGGATGAAAGAATTACTTGGGTAAAACTGTTCCCCTCTTCCCCAAGGTAGAGGCAATATTGCATCTTCGAATCAATCAAACTGGATGACATAATTTCTTAGGCCAGAAGCAAACCTGATAGATATAATAGGGAATTGTTCTATGCCACGGCAGGGTAAGGATGTATTTATTGATATAGATATTAGATATTAATTAGATATAGAGAATGTTTCATGAAATTAACGGGAAGATTTTTTTTGGGGGGGGAGTAATCAGGCAACTATTCTCTTTTTGGATGGTTTTGGACTTTGTGCTGTTGAATGTCAGGTTCCAAATTTGATCACTTTCACTTATTATTTAACTGTAGATGATGAGAATTACACTTTTGAAAAAAAAAACTGAATTTCAAAAGTTCAATCTTGTGATGCTGAGATAGGAACTAGAAAGCTCAGGAGTGTATGAACATCATAAGCTGATTGTTCTAATTGTAAGGAATTATTTGCAGCTCCTTCAATCAATCAATCAATCAATCAATCAAATCAGTCAGAATAGAGCTGGAAGGGACCTTGGAGGTCTTCTAGTCCTACCCCCTGCTCAAATGATATAGGAGACCCTATATCATTTCAGACAAGTGACTGTCAGGCCTCTCCTTAAACACCCCCCCCCCCCAAAATGAAGCACCTACTGCTTCTGAAGACAAGCTGTTCCACTGATTAATTGACTCACTGTTGGGAAGTTTCTCCTTAATTCTAGGTTGCTATTCTCCTTGATTAGTTTCCATCCATTGTTTCTTGTTCCGACCCCTGGTGCTTTGGAAAATAAAGTGATCCTCTCCTCTTTCTTTGCAGCCTCTCAAATACTGGAATACTGCTACCATGTCCCCCCTAGTCCTTCTTTTGTCTAGACTAGCCAACCTACATCTTGAAACCATTCTTCACATGTTTTAATCTCCATGTTCAGTTTCAGTTTAGTTTCAGTTTCACTTTATTGTATGCCGCCCTTTTCCCTGGGGGGACTCAGGGCGGCTCACAGTTCAAAGTGGGGGGAAGGACAAACAATTTACAACATAAAGACACTACATCATTTAAGAACTCAACAGTCATACAATTCGAGTAGGGGTTAGAGTCTTTAACCCCAGGCCCGCCGGGACAGCCAGATTTTAAGGGCGGCGCGGAAGGTCTGGAGGGTGGTGAGGGTCCGGATCTCCATGGGAGTTCATTCCAGAGGGTCGGAGCAGCCACCGAGAAGGCTCTCCTCCGGGTAGTTGCCAGTCTACACTGGCTGGTTGATGGAATTCGGAGGAGGCCTAATCTATGTGATCTTATCGGTCTAGTGGAGGTAATTGGCAGTAGGTGACTTTGGAGGAACCAAAATCCTGATTCACATATCTTATTTGATTTTTAAAAAATCTGTCAGATTAAAGATTATTACTGCATTTAATTCAATAATCAAGGGTCATCAATTCAGGAATAGAGGCAAGGAAAGGGGAAAACTGCAAGCGAAGCAATTCATATAGTATTTTCCAGAAGGAATTAAGAATTTTACTAATTGAAACTGGCTATGTTATTTAGACTAGTTTGAAAATGAAATTAAATCATATTTGGCCTAACACTGATTACAGATAAAATACAGTTGTTTATTTTACTATAAACCTGTCTGAAACTCAATAAATGCAGCTGAAATCAATATTTAATACAATGCTTATTGCGTAACCTTTGACAATAAGCATAATTTGTCTACTCGTTGAAGCTTGACAGAATGTGGTTTAGATACAAAATCAATGATACATTTGTAAAGATAAGCTTCCCTGAAGCCGTGCTTTGACATGGTCCTTGATGAAATGATATCTCTGAAAAATACACCAACAATGAATGGCTTCCTACAGAGAGTTTATACTACTGTGAGGAGCCATTGCCTAGGCAGGTCCTGACCAGTAAATACATTACATATATCCAGTGGTGGGTTTCAAAAATTGTTTGAACCTACTCTGTGGGTGTGGCCTCCTTTTTGGGGGTGGCTTGCCGCCCATGTGACCGGATGGGAGTGGCTTGCCGCCCATGTGACCGGATATGAAGATGCCTGTACGACACTTGTCAGAACCACCTTAAATTACCTCACACCCAGCACCGGCATGCATATATAGTAAACTTGTTTTTTAAAAGGCATCTTTGGTTTGCGTTAAAATAACTTCACACACACAATGTTCTGATTGCACCACAAACGCAGTAGTCATCCTTACCTTTCACAGAGGCACTGAGTTTTATAAATATGAGCATGATAGTGTAGAATAATCACATCCAAGGACCAGTGGTGGGTGTCAAAAAATTTGGACCCTCTTCTGTAGGTGTGGCCTGCTTTCCGGGTCCACTGGTGGAACCTCTTCTAACCGGTTCGGTAGATTTGACGAACCGGTTCTACCGAATAGGTGCGAACTGGTAGGAACCCACCTCTGATATATTCTATTCTTAAAAGCAAGTAAATTGAAACAAAAGGACTGAACAAAAGAAATATCCACCATGGTACATAAATTACATTTATGAAAAATAGCATGATGGGTAAAAGCAAGAACTATGTTTTACAGCTGAACAACACATACAGAGAAATCAAATGGAACAGAGGTTTTGAAAAGGCACTGCATTAGACATCAATTAAAGTACCGTACATTGTATTTAGAATTTATATTTATTTGTGTATTTTTATTTATTTATTTGGTTTGTCAAGCAGGTTCAAGATAACGGGTATAAGTCTAAACATGGACAAAGGAAGTGAGTACAAATAAATGGGGACAGTAGGACGGAGATGATAGGCACACTGGGGCACTTATTCATGCCCACTTTAAGGCCCTTTTAGGATTATCCTTTTAGGGTAATTATCCTGCATTCTTCTCTGTTTCTGTTCCCTTTAATTAATTCTTCATATTTGCTTTATATAGATTAAAACCTTTGTGTATATTTCCTCTGTATATCAGAAGTCAAATATTTCTTCCTGATTATGCTTTTGTAAGAAAATCTTCCATATCTTCTATACTATTTTTTTAAAAAAGCAAGCAACAACCCTCAGTTTGTTATATACTTTAAAAGGACTCTCTCTCTCTCCTCTCTCTCTCTCTCTCTTTCTCCCTCCCTCCCTCCTCTCCTCTCCCTCTCTCTGTGGGTGGGTGCATTGAGGGCTTGCTCATATGTGAAAGATGTACTTTTACATATCATTGGTTTTTTTCCTCAGAATTCTGGGTAATTATAAAGTCAATTATGTAAATCTCTATATAATCTCTCTCTCCCCCTCTTTCTCCTACCTACATCTATCTATCTATCTATCTATCTATCTATCATCTATCTATCTATCTATCCATCTATCTATCCATCATCTACCTACCTACCTACCTACCTACCTACCTACCTACCAATCATCCATCCATCCATCCATCCATCCATCCATCCATCCATCCATCCACTCATCTATCTATCTATCTATCTATCTATCTATCTATCTATCTATCTATCTAGTGGTGGGTTACAAATCCCATTTGGAACGGGGCCAGCAGCGTCCTAATGGATGTGCATGAATACGCGCACAGCTGCGCATATATTCAAGTGCCTCCACAATGCTCCAGCTGCTCCGCGGAGCATCATGCACTGCCATGCACCTGTGCAGAAGCGCAGAAGCCTTTAAACCCAGTAAGGAGCTTGGGGGGCTGGCGGGCCCTATGGAACCGTACCAGAATGATATCCGATGCTCGGGGCTTGCTCTGGTATGCCCGTACCGGGGCATACCACCTGCAACCCCCAATGCTGTCTGTCTGTCTGTCTGTCTGTCTGTCTGTCTGTCTGTCTGTCTATCTATCTATCTATCTATCTATCTATCTATCTATCTATCTATCTATCTATCTATCTACCTTCTACATATTTTCAAGAGAGAAGGATAGATTAGAAGCACAATTACATTAAGCTGCACATACTCAGCCTCCAAGTCATACACTGTCTCAACCCCTACATTAGGTGCAGCCTGCCAGAAGGTCATCTTTGACCCACCCTACCTCCCATGTTTCTACTCCCAAGAAACTCCCTGCTTTACTTTGTGCCAATTCCCTAAATGCCCATTTAGTCCAAGTCCCGTTTCTCCAACTAAACAAGTCACTTGTCATGCAAATTTAAAGATGTGTAATGTTGATTGTGTTAGAATGTGAGACCTCAGCACTCGGGGAATGAATTTGTAGGAGTAACAAAAACAAAAATCATGAAATTGTTATCAAAGTAATGGTTTTACATTGTCTGGAAATCTGTTTCCTCCTACTGATTCTAAGTGACTCTGCCAATTGCTCTTAGGTGTGAATAGATTTATCCTGTCTTGTTCCATTATTGAGCTTGAAGTTTACTTTGTGTTGTATTCTATGACTCCCATTTCAATTTTAAAAACATGGAATTGTAAATTTGCTTTTTAAAATTGAAGCGTTTATTAAATCACTTGAGTGCTTGTCTCATATTATTTATCTGTGCCTACACACTAAAAAAGAACACACAGAAAATTATTTTGAGTGATAGCAAGACTGTTTGATGTTGCTTCTTACACTATTGTAATATGCAGATATGTTTAGTAAAAAGACTATCTTGATGCATATAAACCTTGTATGGTTCTGTGAAAAAAAAAAGAGATGGAACATAATTGCTATATTGATACTTTTTCAGAAATTAGACATAATACTTTAAAATCCAATTAGTATTCGGACATTTCTATGGTTGCTAGAAAGCTCTCTCTTTGGAGAATTCTATAATGTTGGGAAAGGTGTAGAGAAAGAGATAAGAGAATGACCACAGCAAGATAGAGATAGAAGAACTCAATTACAATAGTGATCATCATTGGAGAACCTAAAGAACCAGGTTTGGGACAGATCTATCACCGCACGGGTGATAGTGGGTGTGCCGAGGTACACCCACGTTACACCTATCCTCTGTGAGCTGCATTGGCTGCCTATTTGTCTCTGGACTCAATTCAAGGTTTGGTTATCACCTATAAAGCCCTACATGGCTTAGAGCCAGAATACCTTCGAGACCGCCTGCTGACATATACCTCCCAGCGACCAGTAAGATCCCATAGATTGGGCCTCCTTCGGTGCCGTCGACTATACAATGTCGGCTGGCGGGCCCCCGGAGGAAAGCTTTCTCGATGGCTGTTCCGACTCTTGGAACCAGCTCCCCCCAAATCCGGACCATACCTACTCTGATGGCCTTCAGGAAAGCCGTAAAACTTGGCTGTTTCGGCAGGCCTGGGGCTGTTGACCTCACTTTTGTGGTCCAGCCCCGACTAGAATGAATGTATGATGGATGATTGTTGTTTTAAATTGTATGTTTTTATGTTTTTATATTCTGTTTTAAGCCCCGGAGTCCTTCGGATTGGACGGCATTAAAAGTTTTAAATAAATAAATAAATCTATGTGCTAAGAGTCGATCTCAATTGATGGTATAATCCATCAATTATCTAGGCCTTGTGTTTTTCTGTCATTTCCATTCCGTCTCTTTCACTTAGTTTTGGCATATGTAATAAGCACTTCCTATTGCACCCTACCACTATTTCATTCAAATTCTATTAAGCGCTTACTTTCTATGTTCAGAATATACACTATTTCCAATTAACGTGGGGGACAAAATGCTTAAGTGTTAGAATGTTTTAATTTGATATTTATTTTCAGAGAAACTGCCAACAAGTAATTATTTTAAAGAAAAGAATGATGATGAGGATGAGAGAGGGAGGAGGATTTGTTCAGGTTTTTATTTCAAAATATCAGTCAAACAGCCTCAACCAGCCTATAGGTCACTCCAGCAACTGAAGCAGAGGTGGGTTCCTACCAGTTCACACCAGTTCGGTAGAACCGGTTCGTCAAATCTACCGAACCGGTTAGAAGAGGTTCCACCAGAAGCAGGCCATACCTACAGAAGAGGTTCCAAAATTTTTTGAAACCCACCACTGACAGACAGACAGACAGACACACACACACACACAGAGAGACTCACACAGACAAAGAGAAAGAAAGGAAGAAAAAAAAAAGAAAGAAAAAGTGAGAGAGATGAAAGAAAAAGGAAAAAGGGACAGAGAGACAAAAGGAAGGAAGAGAAGAGAGAGAGAAGAGAGAGAGAGAGAGAGAGAGAGAGAGAACACATGGATTGCAAGCCACTCCCACCAGGTCACATGGCTGGCAAGCCACTCCCACAAGGAGGCCACACCCACAGAGTAGGTTCGAAAAATTTTGAAACCCACCACTGAACTGAAGGTAACTGAAAAGTCTACATTAACCTTCAAGCCTTTC
>NC_045546.1:84494660-84542160 GCF_009769535.1 Thamnophis elegans
AAGGGCATGACAGAGTAGCAACAATGGCGCATTAGAATATTTGGAAGAAATATCATTTATGCTGGGGCCATAAAATAGACAATATAAAAGAAAATGAAGAAGTTAAACTACTTTGGGACTTTAGGATACAAGCAGACAGGCATCTGTCACATAAGACCTCCAGATTTTACAACTGTGGATAAGAAAGACAAAAAAGTGTGAATGGTGAATATGACAGTACCTGGAGACAGCAGAATAGAAAAAAAGAACTTGAGAAGATAACAAACACAAAATCCTGCAAATTGAAATGGAATGACAGTGGCAAAAGAAAGCAAAGATAATACCAATAATAATAGGCACTTTGGTGCAATCCCAGAAGAAATGGAGCATAAACTTTGACACCATTAGCATTGACAAAATCATTCCCACTCAGCTGCAAATACAGCTTTACTTGGAATAGCTTACATCAAAGAGAAAGAACCATCAGTAATGTAGTCTTTATTGTTATCTATTTTCCACATCTTGCAGACAAATGCAGATTATTATTGCATCATCATCATCATCATCATCATCATCATCATCATCTTTGGTGAGATTCACAACCTTTGGGGCTGGTTGGTAGCTCAACAGCTCGAGTCCTAACCAAGGACCTAGGAACTGTTAAGGTAAATCGAGGATATAAGCTGTTCCAAGTAGGGTGGTTTTTTTGTAGAATCAGAATGTTCAAGTCTGATAAATTTAAAATTTACAAATAGCGAGGTAGCCCTTTAGGTATTGCTCCAAGGGCTGCAATTACAATCGGGACAACACACAATTTATTTTTCCACCGTTGCTCAACTTCAGTTTGCAAGTCCCGTACTTTGTGATTTTTTCTTGCTGTTTATCTTCAATTTGTGCATCTCCAGGTATTGCAATGTCAATGAACCATACTTTTTTTTTCTTTTTAATTATTGTTATGTCAGGTGTTTGTGGGCCAAGTGCCTGTCAGTCTGAATTCTGAAGTCCCACAAGATCTTGACTTTCTCATTCTCTAAAACTTTCTCAACTTGATATTACCAGTGGTTTTTCCTATACTCAAATCCAAACTTTTGGCACAATTTTCAGTGAATGATCTTAGCAACACAGTCATCGCATTGTAGGTAGTCAGTTTGTGAAATTTTGCTGCACCCACTGATCAAGTGGTCGACTGTCTCGTCTTTCTCATTACAAAGGCAACATTTGCTGTTAGTGTAACATGCTGAATTTTTGCCTTCATGCAGTTTGTGGCTAAGGCTTGTTCTTGAGCTGCCAAAATAAAGCCTTCTGTTTCTTTTTTCAGTGCTCCTTCTCTAACCAGTTCCAAGTTAGCTTTTGGTCAGCTTTGCTTTCAATATTTTCAAGTATTGGCTATGCATAGCTTTGTTTTTCCAATTTTCAGCTCGCTTCTCAATTACTTCTTTCTTATATTAGCTTTTGACTTAGTTGTCTTTAAAAGGCCTCCTTTATTTACTTCCTTAATCATTGGTTCTTCACTTTTCTGAATAAATCATTCAAGCTGTGTCTTTCTTCTTCCACAGTCTGTTTTACTTGTAGGAGTCCTCGACCACCCTCTGCTCTTGGTAGATATAATCGGTCAACATCACTTTTAGGGTGCAAAGCATGATTCATTGTCATAAGCTTCCTTGTTTTCTGTCCAAATTGTCCAACTCCATATGGGTCCAGTCAATTATTCCTGCAGAGTATCGAATCACAGGTGTAGCCCAGGTATTTATGGCTTTTATGATGTTTCCTCCATTCAATTTGGACTTTAATATCTTGCGAATTGGTCAAATGTACTTGGCTGAAGTTAATTCCTTGACTTTATTATGCATTAAGTCAGAGGCCTCTAAAATCCCCAAGTACTTGTAGCCCTTCTGGTTTACTGCCTTTATCATTTCTTTCATTCTCAAGTTCTACCCATCATCTTCTATGACCTTGCCTGCTTTGGTTGCCATTTTGCACATTTGTCAATTCCAAACTGCATATTCATGTCTTGGCTAAATTCTTTTGTGCTTTCAATTAATAAATTCAGTTCAGCTTTTGTTTTACCAAACAGCTTCAAATCATCCATGTACACCAAGTGTGAAATTTTCAGTCCTTTCTTTGCAAGTTCGTATCCACAGTTCATCTTCTTCAAAATGATTGTCAGTGGTAGCATTGAGAGCATAAATAGGGTGAAAGGGAATCGCCCTGGAAAATGCCTCGTTTAATTTCAACTTCACCCAGTTCTTCTCCATTAACTATAAGCTTCGTTTTCCAGAGGTTCATTGAAGTTTCCATGAATTTTTGTATGTTGCTGCTGATGCCAAAGATTTTCAGGCATTTCTTGATCCAGCTATGGGGAACTGAATCAAATGCTTTCTTATAGTCTATCCAAGCCATGAACAGGTTGGTTCGTCTTTTCTTTGAATTCTTTAGGATTAGCTTGTCAATCGGCAGTTGGTCCTTTGTTTCTCTTGAATTTTTGCAGCATCCTTTCTGTTCTACAGGAAGCAAGTTATTTCTTTCCAAGTATCCATAAATTTGGTTTGCAATGATACCAGTAAGGAGCTTGTATGTTGTTGGCAAATAGGTGATTGGCCTATAATTTCCAAGATCCTTTCCTTTTCTTTATCTTTTTGGATCAAAAATGTCCTTCCAGTTGTCGTTCAATCATCATTTTCAGGTGTTTTTAAGATCTGGTTCATTTGGGCTGCCAATCTTTTGTGCACACTTGTAAGTGCCTTTAAACCAGAAGCCATGTAACTCATCTGGTCCAGGTGCACTCCAGTTCTTCACTTTTTCTTGATTGCCTTTGCACCATTTCTTTTGTTATTTTCACATCTTCCATTTTATGCACTTTAATAGAATCCTCAATCTCTTTGATCCATTTTGCATTTCTTGTTGTTTTCCCACAAATTATTCCAGAATTTCAGAGCTTTCTTTATCAGGCTTTTCATTGTTGTTACTCCATCTCCTTTCTAAGTTGCTGTTGTTGTTGTTATTATTGTTGTTGTATTATTATTATTAATTTGTTTTAGTTTTATACAGTATTGTATATCTAAATCTTGTGTCAAATCTGCTTTTATTCCTTCCTCAGCAAACAATGGACATATTTTCTAATATATTTCCCTCAAAAACTATTGAAGGTAACACTGCTTGTGAATGCTCTTACTTTTCAAACGAAAGCATTTACAGATACCCTATGCTTTCTAACTTAGGTTACTAATCAATTATTTCCATTATGTTTAAGTTTCTTAAGAGCCTTTTAGGATAATTCAAAGACAAATTGAAATCTTGACTTTTCCACAAAAAAATTACATGCAGACTTATTCACAAAGATCCTCCTTGAGTTATTAGTTAGTGTCCCCAGATTTATGCTACACTTCAGTATTTATACTGAATTACAGTGGGTAATTTTTTAAAAAAAATCAGAAAAATTCAAAGGGGGTATTATATTTCTTTGTCAGGCTATACCTTAACATCTGAAATTAAGCTTCAGTATGCATTTCCACATTTCACTAAAAGGCCCTTATATGTCTATTTTGAGACTCTGATGAAACCAAAATTCAAGGTGAACTTTAATTAATTGGAAATTATAAATTTCAGTGAGAAGCTATACTTCTTGGGGAAAAGGACACATAACTATTCTTACATGGTTTCCAGCAACACACTCAACCAATATATTATTGAAGCAGGGAAGGCATGTTGTAGACTCCATGAGCTAAATAATTCATTTCAGAGAGACACAAGAAGAGGCCTGTTCTCCCATTGCTCCCACCCTGTGGATATTCTCCTCTCAGAGGTGAGGCAGGCACCACTGTCCTGGCTTTTTGAAAAGGTGTAAAACCATGGCTCTACAGCATTGCTTGGGGCTCATAGAAAAGCACATCACTACTGGTCTGGTTACAGTGGTGAAAGCCATCCAACCCTCTTTCAATTAATTTTTAATATTAATTATTAATCCATCTCTGCCTTTTAAAATTGTATATATTTTGTACCGTGTTCATGTTTGGATATGTTTTATTAACCACCCAGAGTCCCTCTGTGAGGAGATGGGCCAAGTCAAACATTTGAGCAATAAATAATAATTCTGATTGTACAAAAGATAAAAGGTAAAGGTTCCCCACGCACATATGTGCTAGTCGTTCCTGACTCTAGGGGGCATTGCTCATCTCTGCTTCAAAACCGAAGAGCCAGCACTGTCCGAAGATGTCTCCGTGGTCATGTGGCTGCATGACTAAATGCTGAAGGTGCACAGAAGGTTGTTACCTTCCCACCAAAGGTAGTCCCAATTTTTCTACTTGCATTTTTACATGCTTGAGAACTGCTAGGTTGGCAGAATGTGAGACAAGTAACGGGAGCTCACTCCATTCCACAGTGCTAGGGATTTGAACCACCGAGCTCCCAAACGTTCTGATTGACAGGCTCAGCAGCCATTCAGACCTCACGTCCCCTCGTACAAAAGATACTTTACTATAAATCAATATTAGCAATAGCAATAGCAGTTAGACTTATATACCGCTTCATAGGGCTTTCAGCCCTCTCTAAGCAGTTTACAGAGTCAGCATATCGCCCCCACAGTCTGGGTCCTCATTTCACCCACCTCGGAAGGATGGAAGGCTGAGTCAACCTTGAGCCAGTAAGATTAGAACCGCTGAACTGCAGATAACAGTCAGCTGAAGCGGCCTGCAGTACTGCACCCTAACCACTGCGCCACCTCGACGCAATCTCATTTGTTTTCTAAGTAATTATTATGTAAAGAAAATAAGAAATCAATACATTATTCAGGCACTGGAGGAGATCTCAAGTGGCATCTTTTTCTGACTAACAAATCTCATCATTTACACTTTGTAGCAATATTTATTAGTGTTGCCAAGGTACTTGTTAATTGAGCCAGTCGATTAACGGAAGACTGGGACACAGAAACAGAAGATTATTGTCATTTGTGTATAGGAAATAAGAAAGAAATATTTAATGAATAAGCTGAGTGGTCTTCTTTTCTTAAATGGATGATTTAGAATTCATTCTACAGTGTATACTCTTTACAAGTTTGTTCATTAATTTCAAAATGGAACAATTTGGTTGCTTGTAGAGAACATGCAAATATTCAGGGAGTGGACTGATTTATTTTAGCTTAAAACAGTAAGTTACTGCCTTGCTTTCTCTGTCCACTTTGACTTTTATCACTTCAAGTTTTATTGACTCAAAGACTCTTTCCACATATACCATCTTCATTGCTAGGTTCCCCCTCCAGAAATTAATTAGAGCTCTTAATTTATAGTACCACCCATATTATCTAAGTATTGTAGATAAAGAAACAGAAAGGAAACCACCAGAAGGAAACTGTTCTTCACCTCTGTTTTAAATTGAACTTTCCTCTTCAATAATGGCCTAAAATTTCCTTTGCCCACGAATGGCTACATTTCAACCAATGTCTTTTGCAATTCAATAAATTTAAAAACCAATGAAAGCCCATTTATAAATGAACAAAACAACCAATGAATAAGCATTTTTTTTGCCACATCTACTTTAGATTTGGGGTCATTTTTTGATAGATAAAATTCCAATGTGCAGACAAGCAATCTAGGAATATTATCATCAAAGCTAGGAGAGGCTAGCTCTGCAAATGAATTCAAAAGCTTTGTAGGATTAAGCCAACTGCAGATATTGATTGCATCAAATCTGTCTTGTGTCTGCATGGTGTGCATGTTTGTGTGAGTTTGTGTGTGTGTATCAGAGGTAGGTTTCAGGTGGTCTGGTCCGATACGCACAGACCGGTGCCAGAAATCTGGCGTGCGTTTGTGTACCAAGGCCTCCAGAGGCACCGTACCGAAAGGGGCCCTCCCCTGGTCTGCCCCCCTCACTCACTTCCCCCAGCCTTCCAGTCATGGCTCTCTCGCTCCTCAAAGTTTTAGAAAAATTCTCATTGAAATGGAAAGTTTAAAATAAGTTGGTTAATTTCTGTTTATAAAGGTCATGTGGCGGCGGTGGTGCGGGCTGCTGAACCGACCCAGCACCTTGACCAGGGTGGCATGGTGGGACTGTCCTGGAGCATCTCCCAGCTGGAAGGGGCACCAGGAGAAGAGGGGCTGCCAAAAGCCAACTGCAGCCAGCATGGACATCAAGGAGAGGCCGCCCAGCAGAACTGGGAACATCCCCATTCCCCAGATTGCGCGGGCCGGGAAGTGGCAGAGAGGCAGGGGGGAGGCTGCCCTGGGCACCTGCAAAGTTAGAAGGGTAAGTGAAATAAGTATAACTGATATTTTGCTGGACTTCACTAGCAATAATGTTGCACTGTGTATGGTTTAAAAGAGTCCAACTATGCTTAAAATTTGAAATAGCAGTATTTTATTTAAAATATAATATTAAATAAGTCTGGAAAAGATAAAGACTATGTTTAAAGAACACAGATGATGATGATGTATTAGGAGCTCTGTTAAAAGAAGCAAATATCAGTATCATGTCTTTCAAATGTCTCTTAATATATGAGAGGTGACAAAGTTTTGTCAAGAAGGACTGAGATGATTGTCAAGTCAGAATCATTCCATTATGTAAAGATAAATGTTGACTTTTCTACAAGCAAAGCTCAAACTAAGAATTACAAGTTCCCCTTTCTCTCTTGTATTGATTATCCTTGTGCTTAGAAAATCAAGGAGAAAATGTTGCAAAATATTGACAGTTGAATCATTATATCAGTATATCTTTCAGAATTATATCCTTCCTCACATCCTTCATCTTCTCACATTGTTTTCTCACAACTGAAGCTAAGTTTTTCTATTTATCAACTGGTCTTTATGTATCCCATATGGAAATTTTGTCCATGAGGATGCAGATCAGTTGGGGGTTTCTGTTCTGTCCCCCCTTCCTCCGCTTGTTAACAGACGACAGGCAGACAAACATAAAGGAACTCACTTTATCAGTTCTCGGCTCAGACTGGCTGCGAGCCCAAAAATAAACATAAATAAAGTCTCTGACGAGATAACAGATACCAAACAAAACTCTTACAAAGCAATGCACTTCTCCAAGTGTCTCCTTGATCAGGGTTACAGAAAGCAAATCACTTCTCCAAGTGGCTCTCACAAACAAACCACGACCGATGATCAATGAACGTTGAATGAACGCTGACTCCTGCAACCAGGGCGTGGCACCATCCGTCCTTTTATCACCAGAAGGTGCCACTAACCAGCCCCAGCTGCATTGTTAATCTTGCATCCCGAAAAGACTCACAGGAGACTTCTGCTGAGTCACAACAGGTTTCTATTTTTTTTCCTACCGGTTCGCTCATGTGTGTGCGTGCGCTCTCACACACTTGTGCATGATGCTTCTGTGCATGCACAAAAGCGTTCGGGTGGGTGGGCGGAGCCTCCCACCCCGGCTACTACCAGTTCAGATACTTTCTTAAGCAAACCTTTGGTTCTAAATATTGTAGCTAGCTAGAAAATAAAACACAGTGCCTTTGCAATTTACTGAACCTCAAGATGTGTAAGGTTGTATAACCAATCACAAGTGTTGGCAAATTATTTTATTCCATATGAATGTTGTGTTTGCTTGACCCATGATTCAATCTGATCCTTTGCCATTCTATTTAAGTACATAGACTTCCCTCATGGAGCACAACGGAGGTGGGTTCCTACCAGTTTGCACCTATTCGGAAGAACCGGTTCATCAAATCTACCGAAACGGTTAGAAGAGGTTCCACCAGTGGACCCGGAAAGCAGGCCACACCTACAGAAGAGGTTCCAAAATTTTTTGAAACCCACCACTGGTTCTTAGATATGATTATTCTACACTATCATGCCATATTTATAAAACTCGGTGCCTCTGTGAAAGGTAAGGATGACTACTTGCGTTTGTGGTGCAATCAGAACATTGCGTGTGTTGAAGTTGTTTTAACGCAAACCAAAGATGCCTTTTAAAAAACAGTTGACAACATATTCTTATGCATGCCAGTGCTGTGTGTGAGGTAATTTAAGGTGGTTCTGACAGTGTCATCAGCATCTTCATATCCGGTCACATGGGCGGCAAGCCACTCCCATCCGGTCACATGGGTGGCAAGCCACTCCCACAAAGGAGGCCACACCCACAGAGTAGGTTTCAAACAATTTTTGAAACCCACCATTGGAGCACAACCTCAAAGTTTAATATCAATATTGTCTTCCAGTCCCCTAGGCTTTGCCCAAAGCTTGATAACTAGGCACTGGACATACTTTCTTCTCCCTGCTGCTGCTTCATGTATGGTGTGCTTATAACAAAGCTTAACTTCATCCAGGATTGAATTGTGGATGACAAGGCTGACCTTTTTCCCATTAGTGAAATCTGACTGGCCTTGAGGTAGGGTATAGAGAGTCACAAAGACATTCTTGAAGGAAACATTGATAACGTTATATAATAGAAAATAGAGCCATTCCTTAGTCCTGGAAAGAGGGTTCATGTTCAGGAGAGACTCAAAATGAATCCCCCCTGATTCACTTGGGAATAAAAATTGTGGGAGATGGGTAGATTCCATTGAGTTTCAGAAGGGGCTTGAAATAATCCCAGAAGCTCTGATACCTGACTTGACTGGGCTTTAATTGCTGCTTGGAACGAGAGAAAGATTTTGGTCTTGGATCAGAACATGTCTATGCAAACACATGGATTCTGGAGATTCTCCTGGTGTTCAGAGGAACTGCAAGTGAGGAAACAGCATAAGAGATGCTTAGAACACCATTGTAAAGCAATGAAAAAAAAACTGTCCAAAATGGTTGAAGGCTTAAGGATTATGGTTCATGGCGATAAATTAAATTTGGCTATTTCTATACCCTTACTGTACCTGCAGAGAGACAATCAGTTGTCTTGTTCACATTAACCTGTGGCTCTTCAGTAGGGAGGGGCCTTGGGAAAATCTCTGCTGCAAGAATTGTTCTAGGTCATTGTCAGATAAGTTGCTTCTATTTGCTCTGAATTGGAATTTGGCCTCCTTGAGCCGGTGAGATTTGAACCACTGAACTGCAGATAACAGTCAGCTGAAGTGGCCTGCAGTACTGCACCCTAACCGCTGTGCCACCTCGGCTCTTAAAACATAAAAGAGGAGCAAACAGATGTGGAGCCATTGTAGGAAGCAATTAGTTGGTCAGTTCAAGCTCTGAGAAATTCTGTTTGATTCGGTGCTACATTTGGCTTTGCAAAACTAATTGGCAATTAGGTCTCTGGCAACATTTCAGGGAGATAAATGTGGGTGCTTATCAACATTACCCTGAAAATACTGTGGCAACTTGAGCAGACATCTGTGGGACTCTTCCAGGCTGTTTGTGAATCATTACAGGCTGTGAATGACCATAATTCACAGCTATATTGTCAGCTTGCTGCTGCTTTGGCTGCCATTGAAACGGGGAGGTGGCATGGTATTTGGGAGGGGAATCATGATGTGCTGGAGGAAGATTCTAGACACTGCCTGACCATCTTACTGCGCATGTGGAGGAAGGGAGTTTCCCGCCAAGGTTAACTGTCCGGCATTCCATCCTGGTGATGGACTTTTGAAGTTATCTCCCACCTGAGAGTTGGGTGCATTATAATTGGACTATGGACGGGGTGCCAAGGGGAGGGTATTGAGTTATGCATGTATATTATTCGCTTTCACACCTAATTAGCCAGATTCAGCTTAGCTTTGCAACTGTTCGTTTATAATTAGTAAAAGTACACTTGATTTCAATTCAAATGGAGTTGAGTGGTTTCTTTCCTGATTACTAAATGAAGTCGATGCTGACATATATAAATAAAAGAAGGGTTTTTTTGGACTAAGATTGTGATTTATGCTTTCCCAGGAAGCCTAGGTCGGAACAACAACGGCAAAGACTTCAACCATGATTCTGAGATTTCTTTAAACCAGAAAGTAGCACTTTTATTTTTCTAAAACAAATGTGGAAAAAGATGGGGTTAAGTATATGAAGATGTTAGCATTCAAGAGTTCCTTTCAAAATAAAGGCAATATATTGTTAGTGTCTAGAGTCATCCTATTCATTCAGTCCTGAAAGACATTAAGGGCAAACTTTCACAAGGATGTCAAATAACTTTGAATGCATCTGTTGGTTTTCTGGGCCTGTTGGGATTCTAAAATCCTTTTGTAAGATCTGATTGTTGTTGTTGTTTTGTTTTTTTGGTTTATCTTTGGAGAAACAATGCACACAGCTATAAACAACCTTCTGCTAAACTGTCACGAAGCTTTTCATCAGATTTCCCCCCGCCTACCCTTTCCGTCCCTGCCAATCAGCACGACCATTTTGTGGGGTTATAAGAGTACAAATAAGGCCCTTTGGAAGGCTTTGGCTTCTTAAGATGATCATATCTGCTTGCCCTCCTGAAAAGGTTGGGAATGAGTTATTATCATATGTCAATCCAGCCAGCCGGCCTGGAAAGCCTGACCTTGTCTTTGATTCAGATTCTGTGAAGCGAAGGCTGACAGGGAACTGGCACATCACCCTTAATCAGCAAGCCTCCTCGGGTATCAATTTGGACATACAGCAGGATTTAAAATGATTGCAGAGTGATGTGTGAGTTATTAGCTTGGTGTAAACACAACTAACTTAATGGAATTTGGCCAAGAAAAAAAAAAAAAAACACCCAGGAGTCCAGTGTTCATTTTTCATCTTTCCGTATTTCTTGGTGAAGGACTGCAATCATTCGGAGAAACTGTTATCCTATTCTCTGTATAGCTTTGCATTTCAAATTTGTACAAGTTACTCTAGTGGGAATAGAACTACAAAGTAATGCTAATACTATTACAATTAATGCCTGTCTAGGATTGCAGATATTAATTTAGATGTAAGGGCCAAGAAATCCATTGTGTAAAGATATTTCAACTGCCTCCAAGGCTGTTGAGAGACTGCCCTTGTGACTGTTAACAGTAATAAGTAGGGGGTAAAAAACTCTAAAATTTAAACTCTAGAGCCTGGTTATGCTGTGTTGTGTATATTATGCTATGCTGTGCTGTACTAGTATGGTATCATGAGAGAGAAAAGAGAGAGAGAATATATAGTGGCTAACTATAGTGGCTTAGTGGCTAACACAACTGCCGAATATGTAATACAGCACAGGTTCAAATCCCAATAAGGGTATGGCTAGCTGATGAGAGCTAAATAGCTTGAAATAGATCTATACTAGTCTCCCTTTATTTATTTATCACACAAATGCAACACAAATGTAGCAAAGGCAACAATAAAAATAATGGCTTTCTGTCTGGATGGTCTCTTGTGATGACCGATAGACAGAGAATGGAAGCAGTACGCCTCCTCCCATATTTGCGCATACCAGGGGTCGTGGACACAAAATAAATACATAAATACATACATACATACACACACACACACACACACACACACACACACACACAGACATGCTTGTCTTGTTGTATTCAGGTCTTTTCCCTTTTAAGATTGAGATTGTCTTGGCAACATTCAGTGAGGTCTCACTCATCATCTTCAGGCTGGGTTTTGGGCTGGTGGTTTGAAGCCGAAACACCAGCCTGAAGATGGTGAGTGAGATCTCGCTGAAATGTTGCCAAGACAATCTCAATCTTACACGGAAAAGACCCGAATACAACAAGACAGCATACCTACACCCGTGAAAATCTACAAAAACAAATATAAATATATACATATACAGTGCACTGTACAATTATATTTATGTGAAATGTTGCATTTTG
The DNA here is from genome assembly GCF_009769535.1 of Thamnophis elegans. NCBI lineage: Eukaryota > Metazoa > Chordata > Lepidosauria > Squamata > Natricidae > Thamnophis > Thamnophis elegans. The sequence goes on from NC_045546.1 coordinate 84,506,317, forward strand.
TTTATAATAATGATTACTATAGTACAGGACTGGGCAATTAATTTTCCTAAGGTACCATATGAAAAATTGGGACTGTTGTGAAGGGCTGAACAATAGGGCTGTGAAGGTGTAGGCACACACTCACAACATGCATAAATTGGGGGGGGGGAAATAGTTGCCTTCAAAATGAAAGCAATGTATGGTGCACATTTATTTACATCTGATTTCTAATTTTTGATTGACCTTATGTGGATCATACAGGAACATCCAAAGAGATTTATGTGGTCCTTAAAATGCCCAGGTCTGCTCTAACACATCTCAGAGTCTTCTGCCAAGTCAATTCAAAAGTTGAAGCAGGAGGAAAGAATTTGAAGAGATCTAATTTACCACCAAGTCCTGAGTTTGACACAAGGGAAGAAAAATTGCTCTTTAGCTTGGCTCTGCAGAAGAACAGATGAGAAGAGATGATGAGAAGGTGCATCACAGGAATGACATCTCTCTTACAAAATCCCTGCAAAGGGATTGCCGACGTCCCCCATATGTATATTTAGACTTTATGTTCAAGGATAATTAGGTATCATATTACCTTGTAGTAACAAGCTAACTGGGTTCTCGTATTTTCCGGGTTATGCAATTGGTGCAAGATTTTGCAACGATCTAGTCTGTTAGTTATTTTTTTTCTGATATACATTGTGCCATCTCCTTAGGAGACAGCGATCAATGGATTGTTCTTTTAGACATTTTTAATGGAAACATCTTAGTTCTCTGAGAAATCTGGAGGAGATTCTGCTCTGTGGAGATTCTGTTTTTATCTCTCAGACATACCAGATGGTGTTTCTAGAAAAAAAAAAGTTGCTTCTTGACAGCTTTTGTATGTTGCTCCCCAGGGCTCCATTCTGTCTCGATTTTTTTTAACCATCTATATATGAAACACTTGGACAGATATATCATTCTTTTGATATAAGCTCTGTGGAAGCAACAGGGAAGGGCATGCATAGGATAGAATAAACCTGTATCTCAAACAGGCCATGAAACATTCAATGTAAGCCTTACAAATCTCTATCCATTTCAATCCTCACAACAGTGGTGGGTTTCAAAAATTGTTCGAACCTACTCTGTGGGTGTGGCCTCCTTTGTGGGAGTGGCTTGCCGCCCATGTGACCGGATGGGAGTGGCTTGCCGCCCATGTGACCGGATATGAAAATGCCGACGACACTTGTCAGAACCACCTTAAATTACCTCACACACAGCACTGGCATGCATAAGAATATGATGTAAACTTGTTTTTTAAAAGGCACCCTTTGGTTTGCGTTAAAACAACTTCCACACACACAATGTTCTGATTGCACCACAAACGCAGTAGTCATCCTTACCTTTCACAGAGGCACTGAGTTTTATAAATAGGAGCATGACAGTGTAGAATAATCATATCCAAGGACCAGTGGTGGGTTTCAAAAAATTTTGGAACCTCTTCTGTAGGTGTGGCCTGCTTTCCGGGTCCACTGGTGGAACCTCTTCTAACCGGTTCGGTAGATTTGACGAACCGGTTCTACCGAATAGGTGCGAACCGGTAGGAACCCACCTCTGCCTTACAAGCATGTTTGTATTATTGCTCTATTGACTTAGAAACTAAAACTAACCTACAGATTAAAAAAAAAACTAAATTAAGAGAGCATCTGGGGGGAAAAAACCTATATTAGTAATTGTTGATTTCAATAACTTCATATAAATTGGTGTTCTGGATGTGACAAAGAAATACAAATTTTATATATCAAAAATGATAATCAAGCATCTAACAAAATCCACCACTGGATTTAAAGGTCCGTTCAGAATCTCTTCAATGCCAATTCTTTAAATTGCTTACTACCTTAAACAAGTATGCAAATCATGGGCTTCCTATTATGAAGCTGCAATTCATCTTTTCTTAGAGGTTTGGGAATTGATAAAATATTATTTTTTTGTTTAGAATATTGTGTAGAATTTTAGCAATTCACTTTAAGGAGGACGCCATAGATCCAGGAAAAGGACAATAATAATGTTATTGGAGAAATGTAGACCGCTACAGTAGGTGAAACTACCGTACGTATAAAGACAAAAATGCTGCACATGGAATATCATCATTCTAGTAATGAAAAAATTCTATCCTTCCCCCCCAAAAAGTGCACATAGTTTAAAAAAAACCTCCTTAATCTAATAGTCTTGTTAATACTGTGGATGGATTCAAAGCTAAAAAGCCTTTAAATCAGTTTTGCTGACATCATGGCAATGCTCGTGCAGAGATTAAAATAAACTTAAACAGTGAATATTCTAGAAACCTTTGAAACTGAGGACATACCCCTCTCTTTGTATATATTTTGGCTAAGACGCTGAGCTTGTGGATCAGAAAGTTCAGCAGTTTGGCGGTTTGAATCCCTAGCACTGCGTAATGGAGTGAGCTCCCATTACTTGTCCCAGCTTCTGCCTACTTGGAAGTTAGAAAGCACCTAAAATTGCAACTGGAAAAAAGGGAGCCAACTTTGGTGGGAAGGTAACAGCATTCCATGCACCTTCGACATTTAGTCATGCTGGCCACAACCACAGAGATGTCTTCACAATCTCCCCGTCCACCTCTAAGAGTCCTATCTAAACCTTAAAGTCTTAAAGCTGTCAAGTTTGAAAATCCCTGGGGTTTTTTTCTAAAGGGTTAGTGGTGCAAGGGTTTTGTAACTTGACAGCTTTAAGACTTGCACACTTCAATGTCAGGGTTCCTGAGCCAACATGACTGGAGGAGGAATTCTGGGAGTTGAAGTCCACAAGTCTTAAAGCTGTCAAGTTTGAACACCCCTGGGGTTTTTTTTTTCCTAAAGGGTTAGGGGTGCAAGGGTCTTGTAACTTGACAGCTTTAAGATTTGCGTGCTTCAAATGCCAGAGTTTCTGAGCCAACATTTTGGTTGCTAAGCAAAAGCGTTGTTAAGTGAGTTTTACCACATTTTATTAGCTGGCCACGCCCACCCAGTCACATGACTGCCAAGTCACTCCCACTCAGTCACATGGCTGACAAGCCACTCCCACCCGGTCACATGGCTGGCAAGCCACTCCCACAAAGCAGGCCACACCTACAGAAGAGGTTCTAAAAATTTTGGAAACCCACCACTGATTAGATACATAATCAATTTTTGTCAGAAGAGAGGGAGGAAGGGAAATATGTGATGGGAAGAAAGATGACAAGGAAGAATAAAGCAATCTCAGATTTTCTCATGTTTATCTTTATCCATTTTTGTTTAATTTGGGCTTGTGTGCTTTCCATGCCTAGGCAATTATTTTTGCTTGCACTTCAGCATTTCTTGTAACTTTATCCTACTAGACATATTTATATAGAATCTTATTTAACGTATGAATTTTAGCAAGCTTGGTTTAAATTATGGTTGGTTTGGGTTTAAACTAATGTATCTGTAGCTATTTTCATAATTATATGTGTTTTTCTGTACATTTTCCCATAAAATATATATTTTATATACATTTTTTATTTATTTCAAGAAATTTAAACTTTAATAGATAATTGAGGTTTGGTTCATACATTCATTCCAAAGTGTGAAATTAATAAGTCAAGTATGTCAGATAATATATATTTTTGTGCTTGAGTTTACATAATTACATTAAAAAGCAGACAAATCTAAGTGATTAAAAGAAATTAGTTTTGGCCAGGATGTTAAATATACAGGGAAACATTTTTTTAAATGCTTCTATGAATTACTTTCTTCATGAGGGCACGCTTATTTCTTTATGACACTTCCTATCAGTTCATAAATAGTAACAGACTTGGCACTTCATTATTAATTAGCAGTATGGCAAATTAGCTGTCAAAATCCTGACAGGTTTGTCCCTACAAACTTAAAGCAATTTACCTGCCATGTTTGGGATGATGAGCATGCCTAAAAATGTGCAGAGCCACATCTCTTCTTATCACGGGGCACTGTGATAATGCCAACGTAGAACCTTTGGCAAAGAGTGCAACCACTTCCAGGCAGATTCAAAACTGCTTTAGATATTTAATTCATTAAAATTAATCACAGGAAAATTGAATGTCCATTAACAAAATAACACAGTGGTCAATGATGATAAACTCTAACATGTAAATAATATATTGTCTACAGAAGTTATTTTCAGAATCTCTCAATCAAGACTAGCAATCAGATTCTAAATTCATAGTAGAAGAGCCCGTCTTTTATACTACATGTAGGTAGACATACCAACCGGTTCGATATATGTTGGACACTCTGTAGATTGGGTGCATGATCATTCATATAAGCATCTGTAGTAAATATTTTAATATTTACAGAGCCGAGGTGGCACAGTGGTTAGAGTGCAACACTGCAGGCTACTTCAGCTGACTGCAGTTCTGCAGTTCGGCTGTTCAAATCTCACCGGCTCAAAGGTTGACTCAGCCTTCCATCCTACCGAGGTGGGTGAAATGAGGACCCGGACTGTGGGGGCAGTATGCTGACTCTGTAAACCGCTTAGAGAGGGCTGAAAGCCCTATGAAGCGGTATATAAGTCTAACTGCTATTGCTATTGCTATTCTCTCTCTCCCACATATTTTTATGGTTCTCGGAAAAAAATATTTCTTCTTTCTGAATCCAGTACCAAAAGGTTCAGTGATTTCATCCATAGCAGGACAATTTGACTTTCATAAGGAACACTAATGCAGGATAAAGTTACGAGTTCCACTTTACATCCATATTGTTCTTGTGCCACTACTTGCTACACCCCTGTTGGAAATGGCTGCTTGATAGCTATTAAAATGAGCTTCATTGAGCTTTGGAGTGAATGCAGACCATGAATTGAATTAGAACATTGGTAGAGTGATCAAGAGCTATACATGTATAGAAGAACATTGCAGAGTATGGACCCATTGAATTGCTAGCAAAGGGCAGTGTCACTATCACATTGCCCGCACAGATCTCTTGACATATTTAGTAACAAGGAAATAACCTCAGCATCCTATATTGTGAACAGCACAGAGGTTCCTGCAGGATCAGGTATAATATTGCTTTTCTGGGAATCAAAACTAGGATTTCGATATCATTGTTCTCCACCCTTATTTGCCCCTTGCACATACTTTGTAACTTCTTTACAAAGAAGTTATTTTTTCTGCCATTATTAATGCTACTGTGATATGGTATTCCTTAATTCAATCTTCCTCAATCTGCCTCCTGAACACATAAATCTGCCCCAAAATTATTAGCAAGCATAATCAATACAGAAAGATTTAGCAACTGAAATCCTAGAGGAAACTTGAGATAACTTTTCTATTTCTCTAGAAGGATCCTGTTTTGACTTTGTTGATCTACTACAGATCAAACTACTCTATTACCCTCCCTATCTGAATTCACCGGGGGTTGTTTTTAAGCCTAAGATTACATTATAGCAATAGCAGTTAGACTTATATACCACTTCATAGGGCTTTCAGCCCTCTCTGAGCGGTTTACAGAGTCAGCATATCGCCTCCACAGTCTGGGTCCTCATTTCACCCACCTCGGAAGGATGGAAGGCTGAGTCAACCTTGAGCCGGTGAGATTAGAACCGCTGAACTGCAGATAACAGTCAGCTGAAGTGGCCTGCAGTACTGCACCCTATTCACTGCGCCACCTCGGCTCAATGACTATAATGACTATAATGACTATAATGTCATTTAAATGACTATAATTTAAATGACTATAATGTCATTTAAACTTATAGGGCAGGTTCCTGCCCTTATATATTTTTGTGCCCTATATATTCATGTATGTGTGTGTGTATGTGTGTGTGTGTATGTGTATGTATCTATATATCTCTATCTCTATCTCTATCTCTATCTCTATCTACCTACCTACCTACCTACCTACCTACCTACCTACCTACCTACCTACCTACCTACCTACCTACCTACCTATCTATCTATCTATCTATCTATCTATCTATCTATCTATCTATCTATATCATCTATATCTATATCTATCTATATCATCTATTCATTAGAAAAAAAAACCCCATACTGTTGTAAAAACCACTGCAGAACCTTTCTCTGTGTCTACTTGTTACATTTCTGTATATAACAATTAAGGTTTAGCAGAACTATAAAAATTATTGACCATAACCTGTCATCAGTTCAATTCTAATGGGCAATCTCTCTGCGTTTTGGCTTTTGTTTTCGAAGGGCCATTATAACCAAGGGACTATTATTCTTTTCTGTCTCTTTGAACAGTTTTGCTTGGAGAGGATTATTAATCATTTCAGGATGAATGAGTTGGAATACGTTATTGAGTATCAATAGTATATCTAGCTATAGAAGCATTGCATATCGTAGCAAGTAGGTTTGTATAATGAAACAAATGGGATTTATTTTTTAAAAAATACTGAAATATCAGAGTTTTGGGCAAAATCTGTGTGTAACATGTGTCTGTGTATAGTTGATTAGGCTTTATTAAAATAACAATTAAATAAAACCATTGCTGAAATGTTTGCGATCCTGTATATATTAACATAAGAGCTATTACTAAAGGTGCATGGATTTTCTTTTGAGTGTGTACATACTATATTTACTTCTAACTATGCACACCTGCACACACAAATACACACACCAGAGCCAAGCTGAAATATAGACTAAAATGTGCATATGTTGCAAAATAGTTATCTTACTATTGATAATGCATTTAAAGCATTTTATCAGTGTTCCACCCCAATCAAAACAACTTTCAAGGGTATTTACATGTAATCAGTTAAAAGAAAGTGTAATCCCCTTTTAGCCAAATTTCAGAGATCCATTATTTTGGTACAGAAGAAACTGTATCTTGAACCCTTTCTCACAATTGCCAATATTTGAAATGTTCTCAGTGTATTTAAATGAATGGCCAATGAGCTCATACACCTTCTTATCTTTAATCTACAATGGGAGGGATATAAAAAGGACTATTCATACCAACATCACTACATAACTTAAGAAATAAGCCAGATATTTTGAAGCAAGATTTGACAATCGATCACCTTCAAATCTCCCATTGCCCGTCCCTGTTTCAGAGAGAAAGCAAAGAGCTACAGAAATTAATCAGCGTCGTTAACTAACCAGCACACCATTAAAATTAATCACAAAGAATAGCAAAAGAAGGGGCGAGCCAAGGTGGCACAGTGGTTAAATGCAGCACTGCAGGCTACTTCAGCTGACTGCAGTTCTGCAGTTCGGCTGATCAAATCTCACCGGCTCAGGGTTGACTCAGCCTTCCATCCTTCCGAGGTGGGTAAAATGAGGACCCGGATTGTTGTTGGGGGCGATATGCTGACTCTGTAAACCGCTTAGAGAGGGCTGAAAGCCCTATGAAGCGGTATATAAGTCTAACTGCTATTGCTATTGCTATATTTTTTGGGTAGCTCAATGACGAACATATGCCCTTTGAAGGCATGTATTGTAAGTCACATTTTTTAAGGCAATGACTTGCAACCTTATGATCTTTCAACCATAAGTTTCAAATATAGGAAAAAAGGTATAAATTATCTTCATATCCAAAAGAGGAATAGGATATAACACCTTGCCTAAGGCTGCATTATGAATTCAGCCAATAGGAGTGGGATGATTCGGTTTACAGCTGTTATTTCTAATGAAGTTTTTCATGTCAGAAATCCACTAATATACCAATTTATTATCCTAATAGGAGTCTTTCTCAGATTGGCATTGGACAACCAGAGATAAGGACTTGGAAGAGAAATTAGCATATGTTTCTGACCTCAAGTCCTTTGAATTGCATTAAATTAAATAAACGTAACTATGAAATAAATATTACAGTAGCCCTATCACAAGTTGAATTAGCTATGGTTACTGAAGAAAAAAGTATATGGAAGTATTCTTAATCTATTAGATATGGAGCTCAAAATTTGCATTTTGTCAGGGCACAGCTGTTAAACATGGCCTGCTTACACTACCAAGAGATCAGATGCATAACTGTCTGTACAAAGTTAGAGAAGAATTCTTCCCAGAGTATGATTTCACAGAGAGTGCCATGTCATTCAAAAGTTAATTTCCTCTAGATTTGCAATAAAGTCGTAGAGATGATCTATGATGTACAAATCTTATCAAACTGTCTGCAGTTAACACAAACCTATCCCTGGCACCTGTTTTCACGAGTGACAAATAGCAAGAGGGGTATTTTGGGTCCTGCCCTTGGGGAAACCATAAAGTTCTAATAAACAGAAAGTGACAAAAAAAATAAAGAAAAATAGGGATACAGAAAGTCACAAGTTATGGCAATCAGGATGCCACTTGTAACACTCATCTGTGTGGTAGATCTAAAATAATGGAGAAGAGAAGTTGAGGGATCCATCAGCAAGCAATGCACTAGTTCTGTTATCAGTAATTGACTGCTCCCAGAAGCTAAGCAAGCTCACAGCTGGAGTATATTTGGATGGAGGTCTGTTCTGACCCCCCACTTCTCCGTCCAGGAATGAAAGCCAAAACAAATGTACAAAAGAATGTTTTAATCAGTCCAGACTCCTGTTGGCTGCAAGCCCAAAATAAACAAAGAGATAAGCTCTCTAGCAAAAAGTCCTACACTCCAACGCAGCACTGCAAACAGGCTTCTCACAGCAACTCACTTCTCCAAGTTGGTTTCTGTTAATTCATGAACGTGAACGAGAATGTTGACTCCTGCAACCAGGGTATGGCACAAACAGTCTCTTTTATACTCAGGAGAGGATCTTAATCAGCATCAGCTAAGTGCAATCATCTCCTACAATTATGCAGGTGTTCTTTATGTTGAGTAGCCCTTCGCCTGCATGCATCCTGAAACAACTCCCAAATGTTTTCCTGAACATTCCCTTTGATTCAATGCTCTGCCGCCACCTGGTGGCCAACCAGTCTCTCCCCACCCAGCTCAGAGTCGACACCCTGTCCAGGGTCCTCCACCTCCTCCAAGGCCGACTCATAAGACCCCTCACTGTCGGAATCTGGCGGCAGCTCCAACGGCTCCTGCTAGGCCACAACAGAGGTTTATGCAGGAATTCCTTTTCCTTGGATTTAAATATGAAGTTCTCTAATTCACTCTCCCTTAGCCTAGAGGATAGTTGGAGAATATATGAAATAATAATTAAATATTCTAAACTTGTATACAAAGTCTGCATACAAAAATACCAAAGAAAAAAGCCTGCATGAAATCCACGCTGTGAAGATTTATGTAAAAAAAATAACACTAACAAAAACAGTTAACAAACATATATCGGAATCTAAATATTGAAAGGAAAACACTTCGCGTGTTCATGATTTCCATATGGGAAATTTATGATCGGATATAGAACTAGGAAAGGAAAGACATGGAAAATTAAATACGATCTCAGCTTTGCTTTCGTCTTTAGAAATTTCACAACTTTTTATACTGAGTATCCATTGGAAATTAACTAAGTCATAGCTCCATACTCAGGACATCATCTTCTGCCTTTCTGCTAAAATATGTCAGTGCCATATTTGTGAATATCTACATTCTTGTGAAGATTTATTTATTTATTTATTTATTTATTTATTCATTCATTCATTCATTTATTAGACTTATATACCGCTTCATAGAGCTTTCAGCCCTCTCTAAGCGGTTTACAGATTTTTAGCAAATTGAGTCAGCAAATTGCCCCCACAGTCTGGGTCCTCATTTCACCCACCTCGGAAGGATGGAAGGCTGAGTCAACCTTGAGCCGGTGAGATTAGAACCGCCGAACTGCAGATAACAGTCAGCTGAAGTGGCCTGCAGTACTGCACCCTAACCACTGCGCCACCTCAGCTCCTACATAGACATAGGTGGGCATCAGGATTACTTTTGTTTTACTAAAGGTTCTGTGGTCATGTCCAGGTTGTCATGTGACTGGATGGGCAATGGCCAATTTAGCAGTCAATTTTGCCAATTTAGCAGTCCATTAAACAATACACAGCAGCCCCCTTTTCCATTCTTCTTTTTAAAGTTTTTGCTCAAGGTTTTTATTCTTTATTAGGGGTGGGGAGAGGTTGACCATGCCTGGGGATTTCTAAGAATTTTTCCTTTGTGGTAGAGGCCTGATACAAGGTCTCCTGCTGGAGCAGGGGGTTGGATTAGATGACCTCTGAGGTACCTTTGAAAGTGCATTTTCCGGCATGCACATGCCCCCCCTGGGCAGCTCCTCTTCCGGATAGTGTGTCAGACGAGCACGTGGGGGGAGAGGCTACCTTTTCGGCACTCGGTGCCAAAAAGGTTTGGCATCACTGGCTTATGCTATTGTGTTGGAGAAATGGCCAGATGAGGATGCTTATTTCTGTATTGAATGCTCTTCATCATAATAATGAAAATAGCAAGTGTGTGGGAAGGTAACTTAAGGGAACAAAGAAAAGAGAATAGGAAAAGAGGGGCAAATTTCTCAAATCCACAGTCCTAAGGATTATAGCTCACAAGATTTCCAGGTCAAAGTAGCTAAGGGTCTGTTGGAAAGCTTGAGAGTTTAACTCCAGCTCCCCAGACAGGGATCAGATTGAGGACAGCTGTGTTAAAAAAGAAAGAAACATGCCTACAGGGTAGGATTCCAGGTTTAACATGACTTTGTGAACTACAACAGTTAATTAGCAGGTTTCAATTAGTCCAAAAAATAAATCCATTATACAAACTATTTGGGTAACATATATCAAAATCTATCTTGCTTTTCTGCCAAAAGACTACTTTTCAGCTGCGTTCTTCTAATTTTCCTGCTCACAGAGCCTCTTCCCCCACCTAACTCCCAAGAAGCCAATAACTGACAAGAACATAGGTCATTTCACGTTGCTCTGCTGCTATGTAGCTGTTCCTCAGTCTCTCCCAGGAGTTCTGTTCTTATAGAACTCCTTTGCCCTTCAAATACCATAAAATGTTATCTGTCAAAAAGTGGGGTGTTTTTTTTTTAAATTACTCTGTTTTAATAAAACAAGAAGCATTGATTTTAAGAGTGTTACCTACCAGGGGAGAAGTGCAGATTAAAGTGGAAAGAAGATATTACCTGAAATGTACATTTTTAAAATTAATTCGTTAGAGCTCTAGCCTGCCTTTACTCCGTAAATTTAAGATAATTGTGATGCTTACATGGAAAATGAACTTTTCTTTTACATGTATATGTACAGAGACGTTCCAATGGATTGGAAAAAAATACCCTTTTCCCAATCCTAGTGTTTTGGAGGGGAGCCAAATGTGTACCTTGTTTCTCCTTGAATAGATCTACAACTGTTCTAGAAGCAACACCTGTTTGTCAGCTACTAACAGGTAAATAAGACTCAGAACACTAGCTGAAAGCTGGATTGCTCCATGGCTGCTGGAGCTGGAGTTTGTAGTATTTTGGAAAAGGAGCTGACATATTTAAGCCTGGAGGATATTGTCCCATCTAAACAAGACAGAAATATGAGTCTGGAAAGAGAATGACATGGAACAGCCAGGAGAAGAGCTGAATTGATGGGGACTCATTCAAAAAAGCAGGCTCAGTTAAAAGCTAAGAACTACGTGGAAGCAAAAGGAGAAACAGTCTATATTCTGAGGTAAAATGTGATGTTTACTTGCCAATGATTACCCATGTGAGTCAGGAGAGGGTTTGAGGGTGATAGGGGGCCATGTAAGTGAGGGGGGTACACTGAAGGGCAGGGGGTTGCTGGAGGGCTACACAGGTGGAGGAGACTTACCCTATCGATTTGCAGCCTTCCTTGCCAGCTTCCCCATTGACTTTCTGGAGAAGCTGGAAGGGAACATTGCAAATGGAGATCACATTATAATGGGATTCTACAACCTGTTGAAAATGTGAACCAGTTGGCAAGTGATTAGACTGCAATCTGTGATTAGACTGTGATCACCTTGGGTCAGAGATGGGTTCCTACCAGTTCACACTGATTCGGTAGAACCGGTTTGTCAAATCTACTGAACCGGTTAGAAGAGGTTCCATCAGTGGACCCGGAAAGCAGGCCACACCTACAGAAGAGGTTTCAATTTTTTTTGAAACCCACCACTATCAAGGATCTTGTAACTTGACAGCTTTAAGACTTGCATGCTTCAATGCCAGAGTTTCTGAATAGCTACTTGGACCGACCTAAATACTAATTCATAATTTCATATCCGGTCACATGGGTGGCAAGCCACTCCCACAAAGGAAGCCACACCCACAGAGTAGGTTCCAACAATTTTTGAAACCCACCACTGCCTTGGGTGCAGGGATGGCTGGAACTCCAAGGACTAGTTGCAACTCCATTCATTCAATACTGTCATATCTTCAAGCAGTTGCTGAATGAGTAGTCATAGATTGAGGACTACCTGTAAAACACTTTCTGGATAAAATCTATTCCTGTTTGCTTATCCTGAATCATCCACAATGAATTTGTAGCACAACTCCATTTTTTTTAAATATAAGATGGGGCTGAATCTGAATCTGAATCAGGCACCCAGTGAGTTTTCAAAGTCGAGAATGAATTTGAATCCCACTATCTCTGGTTCTAATTCAATGCTTAGATCCCGCTGAAATGTATTTCATTAGAGAGGAATAATGAATTAAAGCAAGTTAACTCAGACATATAATAAAGCATATAAAGTATACCCCAATCCATATTAAACATTGTAGAATTTCACTTATTTTAATGAGACTATCAAGCACCTGCTCAGTTTTGAAAGCTAAGCCCAAAGAAAGATGTTTATTTTAAATAAATTAGACTTAGTCTTGCTTAAAATCAATTAAATATATCACAAAATGTAAGTAATGCTTCCATTTGTAGGTGCAGATCATTCCCAAAGGGTCAGACATTATGGCTATAACTCTTTCAATTCTCAGTCTAATATTTGCCATAAATTATAGATAAAGGTGAGGTCTCCAAAAGGTTTAGTATGTCAAGTTTGCATTTGCTTCATTGGTTTTGCATAGAATATTATTAAAAAAAATCTAAGGGAGGGAGGGAGATTAAGAAAGACTAAGAGAAACTCGTAGAGTTCTGTAAGTCATCAGTCACCAGATGGATACCATCTTTGTAAGCACATAGTTTATATTTTTAACAATTACCTTAAATAACTGCTCACATGAATTTGATGTCCCACTAAAATAAATAAGTTCAGACAAATAAGACAGATTAATGCCTAATTTGATCTTGGCAAATATAATGTTTCTAGTTAACTTGAGGAATGTATACTCCGTCTATAACATCCCTTGATTAATCTTTGGCCATGGACTCATGGATTAAGCCCTAGCTCGTTGAAATAGAAAAGTTTAATTTAAAATTTCCATCTCTCCATAGAAGTGATGAAGACTAGGAGCTACAAAATGGCATTTCCGCATTGGACACTCTGCAATAATAGCAATAGCAATAGCAGCAATAGCAGTAGACTTATATACCGCTTCATAGGGCTTTCAGCCCTCTCTAAGCGGTTTACAGAGAGTCAGCACATTGCCCCCAACAATCTGGGTCCTCATTTTACCCACCTCGGAAGGATGGAAGGCTGAGTCAACCCTGAGCCGGTGAGATTTGAACCGCTGAACTGCTGATCTAGCAGTAGCCTGCAGTGCTGCATTTAACCACTGCGCCACCTCGGCTCTTGCATCCATTCAAACATTGTAGTTTTGCTTTGTGACATTTTTGACATTTGTTTTCTTTAAATAGTTACAACAGGTATAATGTTTTTAATGTTTTAAACAGGGCAGGGGATAGATTACAGGCGGCATAACATTCAAGGGCTATTTTTTTTAATAAAATGAAGATTTCTCAAAATAATTAATGCAACTTTATATATTTCTGAATAACTCTGATTACTGTACTAAATCAAGCCAACAAAGAAAATTTCAAATCAGTACAGTTTAAGAAATATAAATCGTATCTGCTATACCTATGTTGAGAAATATGACACATATTTAAAAAAGAAATGTTCACAAAAGTGATTATTTCACAAAGTTGTAGAATCCATTACAATTTCAGGATCCACTTTTAGATCTAATATTGCAGATAAAAAGCTGGCTGGAAGTGGAACTCCACAATCAGAAGAACCATTTTAAGGAAAGATTTGCTTCACTCACAATTAATGAGCAACATACATAATACACATGATAGACATACACACACACACAGTAAAGTCTGATTATTTTTAGACCATTGAGTCTACTTTAATGAAATAAAATTGAAAAACCTATAACTTTCCCCCTGCATTTAGTTCAATTAAAGCAGCTAGAACATTAGCTATATCTAATTTCAAAGTCAAAATTACTATCTCTGGATACATTATATCCTTGGGTTATCTTCTATAAGTATGAACCACATTCTGTGCTGAGTTTATGGCACCACACTTTGGTTTATGGCAGTGGTGAAATTCAAATTCTTTTACTACCGATTCTGTGGGCGTTGCAGAGATGGGATACTTCAAAATCTCCATTCCCTCCACATTCCTGGGGGAAGGATACTGCAAAATCTCCATTCCCACCCTACTCTGGGGCCAGTCAGAGGTGGTATTTACTGGTTCTCCGAACTACTCAAAATTTCCGCTACCAGTTCTCCAGAACCTGTCAGAACCTGCTGGATTTCACCTCTGGTTTATGGTAAATCTACTGGGAAGGTTAAAGGAGTATTTGAAGTAGACAATAAAATTTCTGTACAAGTAAATAAATGCATATATTATCCTTTTTTTAAACCTGGAAATCTGTAGTTAAGAAAGGTATTGATATTTTACCCTTAAATGGATAATACTAACTTAGAAATGTATTCAGCCATTTTGACCTTTACAGGTAACTGTTTACTTATATTTTCTGATAATCCAAACATGAAAGAGAACCATGCTGAAATTATATCAGTTAAACAAGTGGCAGAGGTTGAATGCAATTTGTATGACACAAAAAGCTTTTGTTACAGGCAATTTGCATGACACGAGAAATTTTTGTTACAGGCTTTATGCCATAGAAATCCTATCCTTATTAGAAATTGAAGGTAAAATGCAGAATTGTACCTGGTAATGAAAAGCTAACAAAATGCCACTTTGGGGGATTTGAATCTACTCTTGAGAAGTCCACTTTCAAACAACCATCTAACATACTACAATCAGGCAAGAATGATAAATCAAAGGTGACTTCAGGTATTGTGCAAGAAAGGACTTTTCAGATACCCCATGTTATAGGGTTTTTTGAGAACTTAGAATTAGATCTTGAAACAATCTAGAAATCAGTTAACATGTTACAGTATAGATAACATGAACTATAGAACCAGATTGATAGTTCACAATAATTTGACTATGTAAACAATTCTTTTTAATATGTTTTGGGGATAGAAAGCAGGGTTCTATTTCTTGTGGATTTATAGCATCTATAATGGAATGCAGGAATGAAGTTATTGGAATAGGACTGCGAACATTCAATAACCATAGAAACAAGCTGGGAAAATCTAGGTCATTATTTCTCAATCTTTTTTCCAGTAAATTTTTTGGGGGGGAAAATGTGAAAACAAATTAGTACATATCTTGCCTTAACCTCCTGGAGAAAAGCAGAATATAAATTTTACAAACAATGTAATGTTTCCCGGAATAAAGGAAATTTTCCATTTCAGCTTCAGTGAAAAAGCTTTAGGAACTTTCTATTACAGTATATTCCAATCTTTCTCACAGTGCTGAAAATGAAAGATCTAAAATACTTTTGGGGTGGGGTGTTTTTTTTAGAAAACAAAAGCAATTGAGACCTTGCACAAATTGTTTTTTAATTATACCTAATGATGGCTGTAAAAGACAAAACTACCAAAGTGTACACAAAGATGCAATTATGCCCGAATTGGTTCTGGAAAGGCCACAGGAAAGCTGAAAGTAATTGAAAATTGTCCCCAAAGAAAATAGTGTCTGAAGGCAAAAAACCCTACGTTCATTCAGGTTAAATACTCAAACAGATAGCTGGCCCAAGGGGTTTAGATAGAGAGATCACTTCTTTTTCAAGAAGGTAACAGAAACTGTCTCACGTCGCCATTTTAAGCAATGTTTGTAAATCATTATTTCTGGTTATACAAACCAACCGGTGAAAATTTGAGAGAAAACTTTTATAAGATGTTTTATAGATGGCATTTAGATCCTAAAAAATCAGCCTGTATGTATCCGAATTTACAATCCAAATGCTGGAGATGTGATTGTCTCGATGCTACATACTATCATATATGGTGGACTTGTAAAAAGGTTAAAGCATTTTGGATAAAAAAAATATGGTGGATTATGCAAAATGTTCTTTAAAAAAGGATAAAGTTTACCCCTCAGTTATTCCTGTTAGGTATAATTACTGATTGTACTGTTATAGAGACTAATTTGATTTTGCATTTAATAACGGCAGCAAGACTGTTGGTGGCGAAATACTGGAAGAAGGAAGATTTGCTTACTATTCAAGAATGGACATTAAAAGTAACAAACCTAGCAGAGATGGCTAAAATATCAGCATATTGCAAGGATCACTCCAATAAGAGATATAAACTGGAGTGGAGAAAAAATGAATTGACTATATTCAAAATAAATATGGGACTAAGAAATTCCAGATAGTTTATGACTGAAGAAACAAGGAATGATATAAAAATGGTTAAATGCAGCACTGCAGGCTACTTCAGCTGACTGCAGTTCTGCAGTTCGGCTGTTCAAATCTCACCGGCTCAGGGTTGACTCAGCCTTCCACCTTCCGAGGTGGGTAAAATGAGGACCCGGATTATTGTTGGGGGCCATATGCTGACTCTGTAAACCGCTTAGAGAGGGCTGAAAGCCCTATGAAGTGGTATGTAAGTCTAACTGCTATTGCTATAATCTGTTTAAACTTAGCCTAGCTAAGAGGAGTTAAAGCTCAAATTAAAGATGATACCAACTTTTTTAAAAAGTTTATTTTAGAACATCTTTGTTAAAGATTCATACCCTGTATTGGTTCTGGGAAGTCGTGGGGTGGGGGGGGAGGTTGGGGTTGGTTGGTTAGGGAGGGTAAGAGGGGGGAGGTAAACGTAAAAGTATTTTTTCCCTAAAATTTTCAATTAAAAACAAAAAACAAAACGGTGATCAACAGATAATTTTCGTTGGAAAATGGAAGACTTACCCAACTGGTGAGCTCATTTCTGAGTGTTCAAAACATTTCCTTTGCAAAATTTCCCTTGTTTTTAATGTGCAAATCAGGCATCCAAAACCATAAGTGTACAAGATACAAAGTTTATTATGTGATGCTAGGTTGATATTATTCTTAATAGTTATGGGAAGAAAATATGGACCTCTGTGTTCGACAAAAGAGAAGTTACCACCTCTGAAGACACTGTTTCACTGTTTCAATATGACTGCTGGTTTTTATATTATATAGTTCACCTGTATTAGACCTCCCACAGATCATATTCTCCAAATATAAACCGTAGTCAATGACTACGGTGTTAGTATAATCTAACATCTCTGGAAGGCACCATATATGGAAAACTGCTTTATATAGCAACTGCTTTGTATTTGGTTTTGATATTTACTCAGGATCCAGATTAATATGCAACTCTCAGAAGTCAGATATCTATTTAGTGGAACACAAGAATACTGCCTTAAACAGTAATACTTTCATGCTTTATAAAATGAGATTGTACCCTTTACAATTCTTTCTGCAATGTCTGAACCATGTTCGCTGGTCCCTAGTCCCCTTGGCAGTAGCTTGCTGCATATTAATATTAGGTGTTCAAACTGTATGTCAATCAAACCAGAAGATATATAATTCATCTCAAACTAAATATTACTCATCACACCATTATGTTTCTGGAGTCCTTTCAGAAACCTCACCACAGTCGTGAATATACTGCTATGTATGGTTCACTGGTATCGAAAGCTGTAATAGTTCTGTCACTTAATATATTAAATACAGTAAATTATTTTTGAGCCAAACTCCTCAAATCCATTTCATTTAACAGGAAAATTATAGCTGTTTTACAGCTCACTGTTGTTGTTTTTTTAATTTAGTCTTAAAGGACATCCTTTGCTGTTGACAAGCCATATTTGATATCTTACTTCAAAACGTATAAACCAAGTAGATGAGGCAAGTTCCTAAATAAGTTACTGAAAGTCCTGATGTTTGATAATGATGCAGAGCAAAGTGTTCTGACCAACTCTTCCATCCAGTAACGAATGCCAAGACAAGCTTAACTGGAATGTCCTTTAATAGCAAGACAAAAATCTCGGTGGTTGAAAGCCAAGCAAACAAAGAGATAAGGACCTTGGCAGCAACTCAGACAAACCTTGGCAGCAATACAGCCTGCCAAGTTAGTTACAACAGTTCTCTTTAATCAATGTATTGATTTCTGCAAGAGGGCCGTGTGCATAAGCAATCTATTTTATAGTCTTGAGAGAAGCCTAATGACCACCAGCTGAGCACAATTACCTCCTGTAATTGCGTAATTGTTCCTGATGTTTAGTAGCTCTTCGATGGCATGCATCCAGGAACAACTCACTGCTGGCTTCTGGATCACTCTCCCTTGTCTCCTCCCCACTGGTCCAAGGCTCAGGGGGCCCCCTGGTGGCCAACCAGTCTCTCTGCGCCCTGCTCGGAATCGGAACCCTGTCCAGGGTCCTCCACATCCTCCAGAGCCGACTCATAGGGCCCCTCGCTGTCGGAGTCTGGTGGCAGCTCCAACGGCTCTTGCTGGGCCACAACAGCAAAGTAACTGCTCTTTGTACAGTAGATGTATTATCGTACAAATTGTGCAATCTGCAAATTGTAACCTAGTCTCAGATGGGGAAATGCAATGTGGAAAATAGAGCCCTATTCAAAGCCAAGGGACTTAACTAGCCATAACTAGCCATAACCATTCAATTTTGACAGGCTGAGTTGGAATCACTGGCTTGGCTTCATCTGTGAACCTCAGGATTGGGTTATACAACTGAGTATTAGAAGCACATTTATAATACCAGATCCTGAACTGATAGATGACTTCATGCAGTAGTTTCATGTAAATATGAAAGGTGGCTGAAGATATCTAAATGCATCACATGGCTTTCACAGGGAAAGTAAACTTCTTATGTACTGTATATCTTTACATGGGATTCACAAACTTTTTTACACTCCCCCCCCCCATTCCAACCAAGTTATTGGTATGAAAACAAAGAAAATGGAGAAGTGAAACAATTTGTTTTATTATTGTTCTCTACTTTCTTGCGTTCCCTAGGTTTTAAAAACAAAACTGCAAGCATTTCTGTTTGGCTTCTTCACGTGAGAGTATTGTATGCAAAGTCAATCCTGAGTTTCACACTGTAGCTGATGCAGTGCAATAAAAAAAGTTGTTTTAAGCTATTTAGTTGTGCTAGTGTACTTAACAATATTGCAGAATATATTACAGAGTGGGTATAGAGAAGAAAACAAGTGAAGTGCGAAGCCAAACAGCTTCAGCACCCTAATTCAACTTACAAAACAAAATTAACGTTAACATTGCAAACAATTTCCATGAGTTGTGAAGAAATTAAATTCAATGTTCCTAAAGGGGCTGCATAAGATGCAATCTCTTACTTGGTTCAAAAATGCCACCTACAATTTGTTTTAAAAAATAAATTCTTTATTTGCAAAAATGCAATGACCAAGAAGCTTGTACATTAAATAAACTGTATGCTGCCATTATATTATGACTTAACGGGACTTTCTCCAGCATAATAAAATGCTTTTTTGTAGTTTATAACAGTAGCAAGAGCTCTTAGATTTATATACCGCTTCATAGTGATTTACAGGCCTCTTTAAGTGGCTTACAGAGTTAGCATATTGGACCCAACAATCTGGGTCCTCATTTTACCAACCTCGGAAGGGTGGAAGGCTGAGTCAACCTTGAGCCGGTCAGGATTGAACTGCTGGCTGTCAGCAGAATTAGCCTGCAATACTGTATTTTAATCATTCTGCTGTTTTATCATAAAGTAAGATTTGTGTTTGTTTAAAAAAGGCGAATTTGTATAGTTGTCTGCGCTCTGAGTTCCCCTGGAAGTTGCTATGCTCTTTTCAAAGGGATCAGATCATGTAATGGAAATCTGATATATGGAACGTTAGAGTTTGCATCTGACAAAATTGAACATACATTCCTGTTGTGTCCCAGCAGGAGCCGTCGGAGCTGCCACCAGATTCCAACAGCGAGGGGCCCTATGAGTTGGCGCTGAGGATGTGGAGGACCTTGGGCAGGGTTCCGACTCCGAGCAGGGCGCAGAGAGGCTGGTTGGTCACCAGGAGGCGCCTGAGCCTCGAACCATTGGGGAGGAGACAAGGGAGAGTGATCCGGACACCAGTAGTGAGTTGTTCCTGGATGCCCGGCACTGAAGAGCTAATAGGCGTCAGGAACAGTTGCACAAGTACAGGAGGTAATTGCACTCAGCTGATGGTCATTGGGCTCCTCTCCAGACTATAAAAAGACTGTTTGTGTACACGCCCCTCTTGCAGAAGTCAACACATTGACTAAAAGTTGGATAACTTTTGTAACTAGCTTGGCAGGCTGGATTGCTGCCAAGGTTTGTCTGAGTTGCTGCCAAGGTCCTTATCTGTTTGTTATGCTTGGTTTTCAGCCACCGAGGTTTTGGTTTCTTGCTAATAAAGTACATTCCAGTTAAGCTTGTCTTGGCATTCATTACTGGATGGAGGAGGGGGTCAGAGGGGGTCAGAACACATACCTATTATTTCACCATAAAAAATATACAAATTAGAATAACAGCACTTTTAAATGTCCTTGAATTATATAGCATGAGCTCACTTCCCATTTATGAAACAACATGCTTTCATTGCAATAGGAAGAGGGAAGAGGAGAAGGAGAATGATTTTGTGTGGTTATGCTTTAATTATTTATTTAATGTTCTAGCATCTCAATGAGCTATATATGTTATACTATACAGCTGCTATCATGGTGTTCAGGTCAGGAGCTGTTTTGTTATCTAAAGTATTTGCCATAACTTATCAATGAGCATTTTAAAAAGAGCCGAGGTGGCGCAGTGGTTAGGGTGCAGTACTGCAGGCCACTTTAGCTGACTGTTATCTGCAGTTCGGCTGTTCAAATCTCACTGGCTCAAGGTTGACTCAGCCTTCCATCCTTCCGAGGTGGGTGAAATGAGGACCCAGACTGTGAGGGAGATATGCTGACTCTGTAAACCGCTTAGAGAGGGCTGAAAGCTCCATGAAGCGGTATATAAGTCTAACTGCTATTGCTATTGCTATTAAATGTATTATTTGCCCAGACAAGCTGCTTACTTATTTTTAGTTTTATTCTATTTTATTTTAGTCAGTCATTTATATTTAGGTTTCACAGCTCTGAACACTAATGCTCATTTTTAGTACTCAATATTTAGGAATCAACTGTTTTAATTTTGAATTAATTTTGAGCTGGCTTAAGACCAAAATAAACTGAACTAATATTTATCTCTACATGTGAGGTAAGTCCATGGAATTACTCAATTGGAAAGAAAACCAAGGAACATTTAGCCAAAATAATAGTAATCAGATTAATTAGATCAATTAGAAAACATTAATACAAGATTTAAGAAATATCACTAGTTCTCAATATATTATAAAACAAGAGGTGGCTTCTATGATCATGATAACACACCAACCTCCTTTAGCAGAAACATGTTGCCATAAGACTGAAAATTAAAATATTTTGGTAAAATAATAGACCATTAATCTTAATTAATTTGTAGTCATGTAAATGCATGATTTGTTAAATATGTAAATACTTATAATCTTTACTCGGGAACCTCTGAAGGGGATGTACATATGGATTTAAAAGCTTAGCTTAGAATAATGTATGACCAAGGTTTTAAAGTTCCCATCCTAAGTAAAAAAATTGAATTTCAACTTGAAATTTTAAGTTGGAAAAGACAAAAATCAGAAAAAAAATGAAAAGATAAAGGAAAATAAACATTATGGAATTAACATTGAAAAGTAACTAATTGCTCAATTCATTATTTATTCAAGAGAATTCTGATTTTGTGAACACCCTTCCAGAAGCAAGAGTGAAAACAATGTTTATACAACAGACAAACATTTTAACAGAAATCCCCACCTTTTGCATCTTACTAACTGAGGTTGACAAATGTAGCTCAAGCCAATATTAATGATTCTGCAATAATATTTACTCTAATTACTCTTATTCAGTTTAGACTGTTTGTAGATTGAAGTGTTTCCAAGCATCCAACCAAGTTGGGTCATTGTTGCTCCATTTTGGAAACCTAAAGTGAATTCCCAAGAAGTATAGTATTTATACTGTGGTATTAATACTTTATTCCGGAAACAGGGAATTGGAAATAAATGGAAATAATTAGTTGTCATAACTTCCCATGAATAAAAGCCTTTCACAGATTTCCGTTTAGAAAAGGGAAAGAAGCCTCATTCATATGAGGTCTAGCCAGTCTTTGACAAAAGAGAAAGAGGAAATTCTGCTGTGGGTTTTTATATGTGAATTATGTCATGTAGTACGAGAGTAAAACAATAAGCTAAAACCCAAGTGGGATCCATGGTAAAATTCATTCAAAATAAACCGAAAACTGATCTTGTCAAACAACATAGATGATCTAGTATCCTTGAACTCTGAGGGAGCCAGGAGTGCCAGGTTAATAAAAGAGTAAAGGAGAGAGTATCTCTGGATAGAAAAGCAATCAAACACCTTTTTATAAGAAAGATCAATCACTTGGCAGAGACCCAGTGTAAACACACAATATTTCCCCAAGAAATCTTACTCCATTAGTGTCCAAGTCCTTGGAATACTTGTACACAACACCACAGACAAGGTTTCACCCCTGTTTTAATCAGCATAGCTATGTACACTCACAATATGCTATTCGCTGCACCTTCTTTTTGTCGTAAATGAAAACATCCACTTTAACTCATCTGAAGTAAAACCATATGGGCCTTTGGCATTTCTGCAAATCCTTTCGTTAAGAACAGGTTAGAGGGAAAAAAGACATAATAATGCTATTTTAATATTCAGTTTTCTAATAATCTCTAAGGAAATATCACTCTCTGCCACTGATATAAAATCAGAAAGAGTCTGGTAACATTTTTTTTTCAGACTAACGGAATGTTATTAAAAACCATAAGGTTTCATAAGCTATAGTTCACCTAATCAGATGTGTGTGTGTGTGTGTGTGTGTGTGTGTCAGAGGTGGGTCCCTACCAGTTCGCACCTATTTGGTAGAACCGGTTTGTCAAATCTACTGAACCGGTTAGAAGAGGTTCCACCAGTGGACCTGGAAAGCAGGTCACACCTACAGAAGAGGTTCCAAATTTTTTTGAAACCCACCACTGGTGTATGTGTGTGTGTGTGTATGTGTGTGTGTGTGTATACATGTGTGTGTGTGTGTGTGTGTGTGTGTGTGTGTGTAGGTTCTGCAACAATGCCAGAGATAAACATTTTTTGTTAGGTAGTCTTTTCAAACAAAATTAAACTATAAGATTTCTTTCCCCCCAAAAAAAATCATTATTGGAATATTAAACTGGTGTTTTCCTTTAATAGAATCTATTCTTTGATATTCTTCTGCCAACCTATCAGTTCAAAAGCATGTAAAAATGCAAGTAGCAAAATAGGGAGCACCTTGGTTGGATGGTAACAGCATTCTGTGTGCCTTTGGCATTTAGTCATGCCGGCCACATGACCACAGAAACATCTTCAGACAGCGCTGGCTCTTTGGCTTTGAAATTAAGATTAGCACCGCCCCCTAGAGTCGGGAATGACTAGCACATATGTGTGAGGAGAACCTTTACCTTTACCTATTCTTTGACAATAACTCATATTCCTGGGTAATCTGGGTGAAATGAGGACCCAGACTGTGGGGGCGATATGCTGACTCTGTAAACCGCTTAGAGAGGGCTGAAAGCCCTATGAAGCGGTATATAAGTCTAACTGCTGTTGCTATTGCTATTCTGCCCTCCCTCCCAGTGATGAGGCACACCCAGCCAAGGCTACTGCTGGCCCTTTGTGATGCCTTGTGACACCTCCACAATGTCTCTGTGTTACCTTATGATACCTCTAGCGGTTTGCACAAGACAGAACTGTGAGGTCCTCACCTTATAAAAAATTAACAATTTTATCTACTGCTTCTCTTCAGTTTCCTACAGTTACTTTAGACTAGTTAAGTTCATGACAAATTGATTCTTTCCTAAACTTTTAGCCTGAGGTGCATAATATTAAGAAATAACTGTAAAAGACCTAATACTGTTTTAATATTCATAAGAGAGAGAGAGAGAGAAATGTATGTGAGCATAGAAATGGGAAGATGCAAATTATGTTAAGAACCAAGTCTGACATCCAACAGGAAATTGGGTATGCAATCCAGGTTCACCCAGGTATGCCTCCTGTTCTCCTGGCCTTATGTCTTGTTCTCTTTTCCTCCTTAGAGATTAGAAATTGTAATTACATTTTCAACACCAGCTCAGGTAGATTCAAAAGATAAATTTTTACCAACCGTCTTAAGCCAAGAGCAAGAAAGTTAATCAGACTCTTAAACTAATAATTTCTCAGCCATTCATGAGTTTCACATGAATTCTGGTGAGCCATCCAGAAGCAAAACTTACATCCTTGTTTTTAGTTTGAATGATTAAACTTGGCTTTGGGATAAATAGCAATCGCCAATCAGTCCAGCAGCTAGGATTTTATGACTCAGGGAAACCATGTTTCTTCACGCTAGAGAATTTTCTTAGATTCATTTCATTCCTTCCTTCCTTCCTTCCTTCCTTCCTTCCTTCCTTCATTCATTCATTCATTCATTCATTCATCCATTCTCCTTTTCTATTTCTGAACTGGTCCTGACTGCCTTTATAATATTTGGTTTTCTAGCATGCCAGATTTCCATTTTCTATTATTTTTAATATAAGCCACATCTATAGCCACACAAGTGGGTTTCTTTAATCTATTACACAAACAATAATTGAAGAAAAGTTGGAACAATGCAGGAAAGTCTGACAATTTTTCCATGTTTTATTTCTGAAGTTGATTTAAAGTAATTTTGGATTTAAAGTAATTAAGCTGCAGAGCAATCACACTCACTCAGCAAGAAAGGAGTATAGTGAGGAAAAGTCACTCATCTTTAATGATAGTCATACATGGAAATATAAAAATCAGGATAGGTATAACTGCCCTGCATGATGACAGGACTCAACGTTAATAAAAGGACTGGGCTGATTTTAACTCTCTAAGTATGAGACATGCAGTAAATGAGCTTGATTTGCAATGGCTCCGATTCAGCCATTTACGTGAAACATTTCTGACAATCAGGATTGGAGGCAATGAAAGCTGAAATAAAATGTGCTCAAACTAGAAAATTGGCAGCACCACTTTTCAAAGCTATTTTAAATAATGCATTTCCACTTCAACACATTTGTTCTTGCATTTGTTAACAGGATATGGAAATCAATGGAGTTAGGCCCTGCCTTAACTGTAGAATAACAGCTTAAGTGGTGCTTTTGAACTCAAATGAAAACACAGGCATACAACACACACACACACAAAGGTGCACTAAGAAAATATTTAAAAAGCATTTGAAATTTTAACATTTACAGGTGACAAATTGTCAAACCATGACCAATCTATACATTCATTGCTGAAGCTTAAATTGCTTTCAGCTTTCTGGATAGATATCAGTGACTTGCAGTAAGCTTTATGGCTGGTGAGGCAGCAATTTTTTTAGACTTGTGGACTTCAACTCCCAGAATTCCACAGCCAGGCATGCTCAGTTCCGATTTAAAGTGACAGCATTTTCCCCCTTGCAAAATAAGTTTTCCCATTCTCTTTCTTCTCCCTCCCCCTCCTTCCTCCCTCTCTCCCTCTCCCCCCTCTCTCAAACAGACACACGCACACAGAGAAGTTGGATCCCTCTCTCACTCACTCGCTCTCAAACAAACACAAACACAGAAGTTGGATTGGATGTATTTTCCAATGGCTTGAAAGCAGCTCCTCTACCATATCCCCCTTCCCCTGCTGCCTTCCGATCCGAGCCTTTGATTGCAGGTGAAGCCACGTTGCCTTATCAAACTTTTAATCAGTGAAGCTGGGCTTATATACTTTTATCCAGGTGTGTGTGTGTGTGTGTGTGTGTGTGTGTGTGTGTGTGTGTGTGTGTGTGTGTGAAAAGGCAACGTGGTTCTTCTGCATGCAATCAAACTTTTTGAATTCCTGCCCTCTCCCCACACACGCACCTTTTCCAGCTGTTTTGGAGAGGATTTCAACTCTGCTCTTGTCTGCCATCATGAAAAGAAAAAAAATGTAAAAAGAGAAAGGCCAGAGCTCTGAAGTCAGACTGAGCTAGTTGCTCCCAGAGAACTCTAAAAAGCCTCTAAAAATGCCCTCTACAGGAGGCAAGAGAACTACGTGCCTCCTTTGCATAAGGAATTTTTCGTCTTTTAACTCTGCTCAAGTGATCATACAGCTAGAGTAAAGGAGGCCCGTAGTTCTCTCACCTCCCACTGAAGTTAAGCACTAAGCGGAGTCATCCAATGTGACTCTGTCAGCAACTACCTCAGCCTTTTTCATTTTAATTATTCTTTTCTTTTCCTCATGACACTGGTGAGGCCCTGCCTCCCCTGACCGCACATCCCTGGTAGATATATAGTTCTTTCAGATCAGAACATGGATCCTGATGTTACCAGCCAAGAAAAGCTTTTAATTAACTTACAACTTTCCATGTTTAAAAGGGGAAAGAGAGAGAATGAGTATGACCTTTATTTGTATAGTATTTATCCCAAAAGAAAACCTCCCACATGTTCACCTCACAGACTAATAAGTCTTTAATTTTTCAGCAATTGCCCTCTTTTCAAACAGCTGTCAGATATTTCCTGGTAACCAAAGTTCAGCAGTGACAAACTGGCAGGAAAGGGTCTCTAAGGAGATTAAAAATACACTCATTAAATAGTCTCTGTGATTCACTTAAAAACTGAAATGTAAAGTTAAAACTTCCTCTGAAATATAGGAGCTGAAAAACCTCACCCAAGGTAAGCTAATTAGTGCGTCCAACTGTAGCAAAGTTAAGAAGGAAATTGAGGTGCTTGGGATAAATTGTCACGTTTAACTTTGAGCACATGGAGCTGTCGGTTTGTTTTGATTGACACTAGTCTTATCATATCTCAAACTGTTGTCTTTGGTAGATAACGCATCTGACTCCTTCCAATGCAGGTAGTCAGACACCAAACAATGGAATCATGTTCTTTCCCTTCATTCCCCCACTACTTCCAATTTTCTAAGTCTAAATAGTAACGCTGGTGCTTGTGCCTTTTAATAAATATAGCTGAATAGATAAAAAGGGGAATGCTGATTAAGAAAACCACATCATTATCTTCCTGAGGTGAGGAATGAGGTATGTATCTTGCCATTCTCCCTTCACATTAAAAACAAAACAAGAACCTCAACCAGACAGGTAATTTAATGTCATCTTGACCCTGGCACCTGAACAACAATCCACATTTTATCTATCGTAGCAAGCTGACTTAAGGTGATTCAGGAAATGTGACAGTTTTGTTCTTCACAATCTTATTGCTATTTCCCAATTGCTGCTAAAAGCTATCAGAGACCACTGTCTCATTCTTCCAAAATGTAGGACTGGTGCAAACACAGATTACTGCAGGTGGTTAATGAAATGTTTAGTATGAGGTGTTAAGATGTATTGATAAATAAAGAGAAATTGTATTTTTTAATGTACTTCCTATCCTAGGGAGATAATTCTCTTCTAATTGGCTGTTACAAGCATTTAATTCCTCCTATGATTGTAAAACCAGCAAATAATCTATTGTGCATAGTTCTTAAATGTATGTGAGTTGAAAACCTTTCCTTAAATATATCATTTTAGTTCTGTAAATGGCATGACTAAATATTCTTCTCCTGTTTTAAACAAATAGGCTAAATGAGTACAAAAAAGCATAGCAATTTTCTTTATCAATATGTTACTGATCAGGCTTTCATCCACCTTCAAAAATAATTTTGAATGACGTCAAACACATGTTGACTTTCACTTATATCAGTGGATATTCACAGACAGAATATCTCACTATTGTGCATTTGCTCTATGTAGAGAAAAATATTGTTCAAATCTGTTTTTTTAATCTTTTACCATGTGATGTTGATAGAGATAGATGCAGTAGCACTTTTGGTGAGATATTGCTCTAAGTTTATAAATATATCTGTATAATTTTAAATTGCTGAGTGAGACAACAAGTAAAGATTAAAAGTCATCCTTCATATCCCAAGAGGAATAATTAGTAAAAATGTGCAATTTTTAATATAGGAAGTTCAATATTTTTCCAGCTTTAAATATATTTTTTTGTTCTAAACCACACTAATTGAATACCTTTGGAGTAAGAGTCAGAGCAAATTAAAGGCATTAAAATGTCCCTTAAAATATGGAGTTTCTTTCAAAACATATTTGTATGTAAACCATATAGAGCAGAAAGAATCCAAATTATCACATTTGTGAGCATATATAATTTTTTAAAAAAATAATAATATTCATTCCGGGCTGTATTGTTTACCTTTGTCCTTTCTCACACATGCTGAAATGGAAAAGTGAAACATTCATTACTATTTAATAATGGAGCTACATTGTGATCTTTTTCTTTGTTTCATTACAGAAACCCAAATGAAACTTCATTATCAAAATCAGGGAGAGTTATGTTCTTCACCCCTTTGATGCAAACATAGCTTTAAAGTGAAATAATTGTTATTGTATAAGGCAGGAGGTTAAAAACTTACTAGAAGCACTGATTTCTTATTTCACAATTTCAAACATAATTTCCCCACTAATAGTTATACCATATAACTCATTATTTCTGCACCAGGTGGTTCAACTTTCATTCATTAATTCATGTGCAAATTGTAAAGTATAATTGCCGGAACAATGGCAGCTATGGCTAATAAGACCCTGCAGTTATCCCCCCAGCATTTTCTGTGCTGTGCAAATCCTGCAAATTTTATGATATTCGAACATAACTGCTGTCTTTCAGACTGTATTGGGCTGATCCAAATCTTTGGGGAGGCATTTTTCCAATCAGGCGGACATTGTCTTTTCAGCAGTTGCTAAGGAAAGTATGTTCCATACTAATGAAGGGATTATTCCTAGTTCTCTCTTCTTCTTTTTTATTTAAATTTTTACTGTTATTAATAATATGTATTTATAACAATTTTTCCCTACTGTTGACAATATACTTGAAGATTGCTTTTTTTTATCATCCCATAGATCCATCTTATCTTACAACGGTCCTACTTCTTCTTCCCTCCCTCCCTCTTTCCTTCCCTCGTTTCTTCTCTCCTACTCCCCTTCCTTCCCTCCCTCCTTCCCCTTCCCTCCTTCTCTCCTTCCCTCCTTCCTTCCTTCCCTCCTTTCTCTTCTCCTTCTCTCCTTCCTTTCCCCCTTCCTTTCCCCCTTCCTTTCCTCCTTCCTTCCCCCTTCCTTCTCTCCTACATTCCCTCCTTCCTTCCCTTCTTCCTTCCCTCCTTCCTTCCCTCCTTCCTTCCCTCTTTACTTCTCTCCTTCCTTCCCTCCTTCCTTCTCTCCTTTCTTCTCTCCTTCTCTCCTTCCTTCCTTCCCTCCTTCCTTCCCTCCTTTCTTTTCTCCTTCTCTGCTTCCTTTCCCCCTTCCTTTCCTCCTTCCTTCCCCCCTTCCTTCTCTCCTTCCTTCCCTCCTTCCTTCCTTCCCTCCTTCCTTCCCTCCTTCCTTCCCTCCTTCCTTCCCTCTTTACTTCTCTCCTTCCTTCCCTCCTTCCTAGTGGATTATTCCTAGTTCTCATATGAAAGTCAGGGTTGTTGACTATCAGACAAATATCCTCATTCCACCATTAGTCATGAAAGAAGATGCTCAAGATATCAAAGTTTTCAATGACTGATATAGAGCCGAGGTGGCGCAGTGGTTAAATGCAGCACTGCAGGCTACTTCAGCTGACTGCAGTTCTGCAGTTCGGCTGTTCAAATCTCACCGGCTCAGGGTTGACTCAGCCTTCCATCCTTCCGAGGTGGGTAAAATGAGGACCAGAAAAAAAATATGGAATTTGCTTAATTGAACATATTTGTCTTACGAAAGGTACCGGGCATTTTGCAAAGGGCAGCTGCAATATGAAGTTTGGTTATTGAATATTGTATTTGAAAACCCTTTACATCTATAAATAAATATTATTTAACAGATATCAATGTTAAAATATTGACTCGATAGAATTGTTTTCTTTGATTTTGAATTTGTACGATGTCAGTTCTGAACCACTCTGCATTCATGCAAAACATTTAATAAGAGAGAGAGAGAGAGAGAGAGAGAGAGAGAGAGAGAGAGAGAGAGAGAGAGAGAAAGAAAGAGAAAGACAGAGAAAGAGAGAATCTCCACCCATTCCTATAAGTGTGTGCATTTAAATAAGATTAGCATAAAACATCTTATTCCATGCACATTTATTTTCCCTATATTTTGTCTGTCCCTTTCCTTTTGCCATCCCATCCTGTGACCATAAGAGTAGTTGTATTTCCTTTTTTAATGAGCTGTTATTCTATTCTTTCTAATCACTCAAATAATGTGGTTTTTTTTGTCTTTGGTAGTATGCAATAGATTTTAAATTGTATTCACTTTTAAACAATGTTTCATTGCTTCAGTGCCTGAATGCTTTTTCCCTGCTGAGGAATATTGTTTTAAGTGTCTTTACTCTGTTGTACTGTTAAGCCTATGAACTTAATACCATCTTAATTTCTCATATGACCCATATGCCTCTGTGTTTGTTTCCATCTCCTTTCTCTTATTGAGGTTGATATTTCATTTTCTTCCACTGTTTTCTGATCTTTGAAAGGAAAAAAAAAATATGTTCCCACACTTTCTGCTTTTGATATTTCCTTTCTATGAGTGAAAATTGCTTAAATGTTTATATTTGTATCTCATGTTAAATCCAAAGCTCTTGCTATCCCTGAGTAGCCACAAGTGGATTGGCTACATCAGTGTTTCTCAACCTTGGCAACTTGAAGATGTCCGGACTTCAACTCCCAGAATTCCCCAGCCAGCATTCGCTGGCTGGGGAATTCTGGGAGTTGAAGTCCAGACATCTTCAAGTTGCCAAGGTTGAGAAACACTGGGCTACATTAATTCTTTTCCACCAGGGGTGGGTTCTGGAAGTCACTACTGCTGGGTCGCTCATGGGCGTGGTGCGCACCACAGTGCAATTAAAATTGTTCTGCGCATGCGCAGAAGCAAAAAATAAGATGGTGGTGCCTATAGCGCCACCTGGAGAACCAGTTTGGGAGCGTGGCAGGCCTGGGTCGCTGCCGGTTCCAGCGACTGAAGCTACCAAACCACTACCGGTTTGGCTGAACCGGTCCAAATTGGTAGAAACCCACCACAGTTTTCCACCCCTGATATTCTAATATGTCAATATATTGTCTGTTTATTTCTCAATCCCACATCTTTAGTTTCATTGGGCTAGATTTTTCAATGCTCTTCAAAGTTACAAAACCCTGTAAGTATTCAGTTGCAGGAATTTTTGCCAGATATACCCTTCAGAAAATGTAATCACAGAACACATTTCTGGTCATAAAATAAAGTTTGATTGGCCAAGAAAAAATAATGTAGCCTAGCATGGAAGGTGGGGCTGGAGAGAGAGAGAGAGAGAGATTTTTTAAAAATGTTGGAAGTGTAAGCAAGCAAAGTCATTGTGCAGTACCAAATGTGCTATGGGATGGAAAGAATCCCAGCCCAAGACAAATCAAAAGTATTTGGTTCTACATTTTATGCAAATGTGCCTTGTGGTGACAGATTTTTGTCCTCCATATCCATATTAATGGAAAGCATTAACCACAAACCTTTGTGACGGTTCTATTCACATGCCCAGAACTGGATTTGGAAGAGCCAGAAACAGAAGATACTGTATGAATAGCCCAGA
Source organism: Thamnophis elegans (assembly GCF_009769535.1). Lineage (NCBI taxonomy): Eukaryota > Metazoa > Chordata > Lepidosauria > Squamata > Natricidae > Thamnophis > Thamnophis elegans. The sequence goes on from NC_045546.1 coordinate 84,538,096, forward strand.
TGCTCTGAGTGGTCAGAAAAGAGATAACATCATGAAGATTATCCTACATTACCAAGAGCAGGAAATGGGAGAACATCAAAAGTTCAATCATCACAGCAGAAACATTTAGAAAGGTTGCAGAAGAAGAGACTGAATGTTCTACAAGAATAATATATGAAAGTTTCTCAAGTTAATGCAGGATGAAAAACAATAAGCCTGAAAAACGAGCATGAGGCACAACAGAATATATATAGTACTGTTGAAAGAAATGTCCTTCTGGGTTCGGCTCCAAGTGGGGAAAAAGACACTGGAGACATGGAGGCTGCTTGGAAAGATGGTTTATTGTTGGACAGGACCACATGGCTTGAGCCCTGACCAGAAAAGGTGATCGCATGCTTCAATGTTGGTGGAGAATCAGAGAAAGGCTGAGGGAGGGGCTTGCTAGGCTTTTTATACCTTGTTTAGTCCCACCTCTCTGTTTCCTGTTCCTGTGTAAGAAATGTATTCTGATTGGTTGTCAGACTCCCATGGTGCCATGCAGGGGACTACTCTCTAGGCTGTTTTGAATCCAAGTATGAGTTCTCAGATGCCATGTGGAGACCTGAGTAAAAGGCCAATATTATCATGCCTTTTTTGTAGCTGCTGCTGAAGTCTTTATTATGTAAAGTGGGCTAGCTTGGCTAGTCTTAATGGGCCTATTGACAACGTGGGGGGGAAGGAAGCTACAGGCAACTATTCTGTCTTTTAAAACATGCTTCTTTTCACATCCACAGAAACATACAATGAGGACTCTAATGAATGTTTTGAATGTCAATCATGCTTATCTAAGAAGCATGCCCAGTGATTGTAAATACTACTTTTCTTCATGGAGAAATTGATATCTTACACATAACATCCATCCAGTTTTAAAGATCCAGAAAAGGAAGATTTCATGTGCAAGTTTCAGGAGGGGGGGGGGGAACAGGTCAGCCTTGAAGCAAGCTAGAACCTAGAATGAAAATCTGAACCTGAGTCTTGAGAAGCAAAAAGTCCGGGAAAGTAAAATTCATTCCAATTTTATTCCAAATTCAAAAACAATAGATGAAATAATTCTACACTTTTGTGGATGATTTAGTCATCTGCTACCAAGATAAGAAGACTACCTAAGAGACGGTAAAGTTATTCAGCGGAGCCATAGAAGGAAAAATGGAGAATGGAAGACAGGCAGAAAGATGGAATTTCATTTCTCAACTGAAGAAACAAAACAATGAATTTGCTTGGCTAAAGACAATGAAGCCAATAGAAATTGACTTCCCAAAGCAAACTGATCTGATCCATCTCTTGAAACTGATGAATAGAGGCCTGCAGTTGAAAACCACCTGTGCATAGCCATATTGACAAGGCCAATCACTACTGCAAAAGCATTATCCCTTATATAGGAAGTGAATGCATCAACCAAAGGGGACTGAATCGCAGAGGATAAGTAAATATCTCAATGACACTGTAAACTTAGATCTCCACTGCCAAATTGTTGCCAAAAGAGCCGAGGTGGCACAGTGGTTAGAGTGCAGTACTGCAGGCCACTTCAGCTGACTGTTATCTGCAGTTCAGCGGTTCTAATCTCACCGGCTCAAGGTTGACTCAGCCTTCCATCCTTCCGAGGTGGGTGAAATGAGGACCCGGATTGTGGGGCCGATATGCTGACTCTGTAAACCGCTTAGAGAGGGCTGAAAGCCCTATGAAGCGGTATATAAGTCTAACTGCTATTGCTATTGCTATTATTGTTAGGCCATAGGGATGTAGAGTGGGCAGAGGATAAGGCATATTATAATAGGGCAATAAATGGATAATTGTTCCTATGTAGAGGTAATACAATCCATTGATAGAAGAAAAATATTTAATAGTTGTTATATTCTCTACTGAAACAGAGCATGTGTCTATAGCATAAACATGCCAATAGACTATGCCTATATATACTGTCAACAGACTGGGAAATACATAAGCCAAAACCAATAGTCATGTTTTAAAACAATTAGGAATGTATTTAGCTCTCCCAGATTAGGAAACTGCATCCGACACACAGAAGATTTGCGAAACATTCAAAAACAGACATATAAAACTACCTGTAAAAAGGAATGCTGGCAGATGTACTCTATAGAAATCAACATAAAATATTCCAAGTAATGCTATTATAGTTGTAAATCAGCATCTTAATCAGTGAGAAGGAGGTTGGAAGACTGACATCAGTGGCAATAATTCTTCACACTTCACAGTTTATTGACTATTGGAGAAAGAAAGGTAAGTAGAGACTATATTATTTGCTTTTTGTCTCTTAACTCTTCCTTTCATAAACCCCATAACTTTCTCCCTGACAAATGCTAAAAGAAATGGCCCAGAGAGATGCGTGGCATTATTCATTTCAATAATGGTCTGATACTCTTAAGAGAGTTTCTCAATTTGGAGAACTTTAAGATGTCTAGGCTTCAAGTTCCAGAATTCTTCAGCTAGTATTCTGCAGTTATTTGCTAGAAACAAGTCCGTTTGAGATTGTTAATATAAGGGTCATTCCTTCTACCTTTGTTCCCAGGCATGTATGTAGTGAATTTTTACTTTTTAACTCTCCTCTTGGTACAAAACAATTCATTATGTCCTTAGTTTTGCCTACCTCTATCATATTTCATCAACAAAATCTTATTTTTTCTTGCTTCACCAACTCCAGAATCCCACTCTCAGGAATGCACATGGATGCTTCCCTTCGACTGAAAGGGAGTATCTGCATTCTCACATTCTGAAATTCTGTCTAGAAACACTCAAACCAGCTTCCAGAAAAGGAAACCAAACGCACCAGTGCCACCCTTATTTCATATAATTTATAAAGGACTTTTCCTATCTATACAGTTCTGCATGTGTCTATAAAGTTATTTATGTGATCGTACAATTTTTATTTGTCGATGGTCTGCCAAAGGAGAGAAAACACAGTTATGTTATTATGGGCATGAATATACAGCAGCGGCATTCTCTTTGTTAAGGCAAACGCATAGGCTCTTGTGTTTGCCTGTAAATCAGCAGTTTCCAACCCCCCCTACAAGATGTGTGTAAAAATTATAGCACTAAACACCTCACTGGTGCTACTCCAACATGCCATCTGCTCAGAGACACAATAGGAAGAAGCTTGGATATATTCCAAACCTTGGCTCATTATCTACATATGAAACACATACTTTTACTGGTTTTATTGAGAGAGCTAGAAAACTATCTGAGCACCAAAAAATAATTGCATGCATATATATATATATATATATATATATATATATATATATATATATATATATATATATATATATATATATATATATATATATATATATATATATATATATATATTCCTTGAAACAGTTGAGTGTTGCAAAAATGTGTTTTTATCCATGAGAATATACTTTTATCTACTACAGATGGACAAATAAAGAACTATTAAGAACTAATTTATAATGAGGAAGAAAAGTAAAAAAAGACACTAGTATTCTAAAAAATAATGAACTCTACAATCACCATCTCTCCACAGATTTATTTCCTTCTTTATACAATACTTTTTACTCACCCTAATTCCAAAAGGGTCTTGATGGATTACAATTGCAAAATAAGGTTTTAATCCCATCTCAACTTGTCATGTCTCAAGCTATTTCTCAACAGCCTCTTCTAGTTCTGACTTGGAAAGTTTTTGAAACAACTCTCCTGAACGAAGACTACAGAAACCGAAGAATAAAATTCTCTAGCCTTTTGAGGTAGTTTGAAGTACTTTGGATTTTGAGACCACATATTACAAAATGACTGTCATGATCAGCCTGAATTTAAATATGACTAATTACTAGTAATTTCTCAGGATAATTGCTATTACTTCATTTAGAACTTCTCTATACAAGTTGGCAGACACTTCCAAAAAAAATATTAGGCATTATGGATGAGTATTTCTAGTTTTTATTATTTTTAATTTCTAATAGGGGCTCTGGTATATTGAAGAATGCTGAAGTATTTTCAAAAGTAACAATTATGGAGGATTATTAGATCTGAGCTCAAAAATCCATATACAGTAGATAGATAGAATATATA